>NC_037676.1:8071267-8139798 GCF_003255815.1 Theropithecus gelada
TGCAGCAAGCAGACCTAATAGACATCTATAGAACTCTCCACCCCAAATCAACAGAATATACATTCTTCTCAGCACCACATCGTACTTACTCCAAAATTGACCATATAATTGGAAGTAAAGCACTCCTCAGCAAATGTACAAGAACAGAAATTATAACAAACTGTCTCTCAGACCACAGTGCAATCAAACTAGAACTCAGGACTAAGAAACTCAATCAAAACCGCTCAACTACATGGAAACTGAACAGCCTGCTCCTGAATGACTACTGGGTACATCACGAAATGAAGGCAGAAATAAAGATGTTCTTTGAAACCAATGAGAACAAAGATACAACATACCAGAATCTCTGGGACACATTTAAAGCAGTGTGTAGAGGGAAATTTATAGCACTAAATGCCCACAAGAGAAAGCAGGAAAGATCAAAAATTGACACTCTAACATCGCAATTAAAAGAACTAGAGAAGCAAGAGCAAACACATTCCAAAGCTAGCAGAAGGCAAGAAATAACTAAGATCAGAGCAGAACTGAAGGAGATAGAGTCACAAAAAACCCTCCAAAAAATCAATGAATCCAGGAGTTGGTTTTTTGAAAAGATCAACAAAATTGACAGACCGCTAGCAAGACTAATAAAGAAGAAAAGAGAGAAGAATCAAATCGACGCAATTAAAAATGATAAAGGGGATATCACCACCGACCCCACAGAAATACAAACTACCATCAGAGAATACTATAAACACCTCTACGCAAATAAACTGGAAAACCTAGAAGAAATGGATAATTTCCTGGACACTTACACTCTTCCAAGACTAAACCAGGAAGAAGTTGAATCCCTGAATAGACCAATAGTAGGCTCTGAAATTGAGGCAATAATTAATAGCCTACCAACCAAAAAAAGTCCAGGACCAGATGGATTCACAGCTGAATTCTACCAGAGGTATAAGGAGGAGTTGGTACCATTCCTTCTGAAACTATTCCAATCAATAGAAAAAGAGGGAATCCTCCCTAACTCATTTTATGAGGCCAACATCATCCTGATACCAAAGCCTGGCAGAGACACAACAAAAAAAGAGAATTTTAGACCAATATCCCTGATGAACATCGATGCAAAAATCCTCAATAAAATACTGGCAAACCGGATTCAACAACACATCAAAAAGCTTATCCACCATGATCAAGTGGGCTTCATCCCTGGGATGCAAGGCTGGTTCAACATTCGCAAATCAATAAACATAATCCAGCATATAAACAGAACCAAAGACAAGAACCACATGATTATCTCAATAGATGCAGAAAAGGCTTTTGACAAAATTCAACAGCCCTTCATGCTAAAAACGCTCAATAAATTCGGTATTGATGGAACGTACCTCAAAATAATAAGAGCTATTTATGACAGACCCACAGCCAATATCATACTGAATGGGCAAAAACTGGAAAAATTCCCTTTGAAAACTGGCACAAGACAGGGATGCCCTCTCTCACCACTCCTATTCAACATAGTGTTGGAAGTTCTGGCTAGGGCAATTAGGCAAGAGAAAGAAATCACGGGTATTCAGTTAGGAAAAGAAGAAGTCAAATTGTCCCTGTTTGCAGATGACATGATTGTATATTTAGAAAACCCCATTGTCTCAGCCCAAAATCTCCTTAAGCTGATAAGCAACTTCAGCAAAGTCTCAGGATACAAAATTAATGTGCAAAAATCACAAGCATTCTTATACACCAATAACAGACAAACAGAGAGCCAAATCATGAATGAACTTCCATTCACAATTGCTTCAAAGAGAATAAAATACCTAGGAATCCAACTTACAAGGGATGTAAAGGACCTCTTCAAGGAGAACTACAAACCACTGCTCAGTGAAATAAAAGAGGACACAAACAAATGGAAGAACATACCATGCTCATGGATAGGAAGAATCAATATCGTGAAAATGGCCATACTGCCCAAGGTAATTTATAGATTCAATGCCATCCCCATCAAGCTACCAATGAGTTTCTTCACAGAATTGGAAAAAACTGCTTTAAAGTTCATATGGAACCAAAAAAGAGCCCGCATCTCCAAGACAATCCTAAGTCAAAAGAACAAAGCTGGAGGCATCACGCTACCTGACTTCAAACTATACTACAAGGCTACAGTAACCAAAACAGCATGGTACTGGTACCAAAACAGAGATATAGACCAATGGAACAGAACAGAGTCCTCAGAAATAATACCACACATCTACAGCCATCTGATCTTTGACAAACCTGAGAGAAACAAGAAATGGGGAAAGGATTCCCTATTTAATAAATGGTGCTGGGAAAATTGGCTAGCCATAAGTAGAAAGCTGAAACTGGATCCTTTCCTTACTCCTTATACAAAAATTAATTCAAGATGGATTAGAGACTTAAATGTTAGACCTAACACCATAAAAACCCTAGAAGAAAACCTAGGTAGTACCATTCAGGACATAGGCATGGGCAAAGACTTCATGTCTAAAACACCAAAAGCAACGGCAGCAAAAGCTAAAATTGACAAATGGGATCTAATTAAACTAAAGAGCTTCTGCACAGCAAAAGAAACTACCATCAGAGTGAACAGGCAACCTACAGAATGGGAGAAAATTTTTGCAATCTACTCCTCTGACAAAGGGCTAATATCCAGAACCTACAAAGAACTCAAACAAATTTACAAGAAAAAAACAACCCCATCAAAAAGTGGGCAAAGGATATGAACAGATATTTCTCAAAAGAAGACATTCATACAGCCAACAGACATATGAAAAAATGCTCATCATCACTGGCCATCAGAGAAATGCAAATCAAAACCACAATGAGATACCATCTCACACCAGTTAGAATGGCGATCATTAAAAAGTCAGGAAACAACAGGTGCTGGAGAGGATGTGGAGAAATAGGAACACTTTTACACTGTTGGTGGGATTGTAAACTAGTTCAACCATTATGGAAAATAGTATGGCGATTCCTCAAGGATCTAGAACTAGATGTACCATATGACCCAGCCATCCCATTACTGGGGATATACCCAAAGGATTATAAATTATGCTGCTATAAAGACACATGCACACGTATGTTTATTGCAGCACTATTCACAATAGCAAAGACTTGGAATCAACCCAAATGTCCATCAGTGACAGATTGGATTAAGAAAATGTGGCACATATACACCATGGAATACTATGCAGCCATAAAAAAGGATGAGTTTGTGTCCTTTGTAGGGACATGGATGCAGCTGGAAACCATCATTCTTAGCAAACTATCACAAGAACAGAAAACCAAACACCGCATGTTCTCACTCATAGGTGGGAACTGAACAATGAGATCACTTGGACTCAGGAAGGGGAACATCACACACTGGGGCCTATCATGGGGAGGGGGGAGGGGGGAGGGATTGCATTGGGAGTTATACCTGATGTAAATGACGAGTTGATGGGTGCAGCAGACCAACATGGCACAAGTATACATATGTAACAAACCTGCACGTTATGCACATGTACCCTACAACTTAAAGTATGATAATAATAAATAAATTTAAAAAAAAAAAGTTTATATGTCTATTTTGCTCAAAATCCTCCAGTGACTTTTCACCTTACTCCCTAAAAACATAAATTGTCCTAATAATGTTCTCCAATGTCTTCTGTAAACCATGCCTCACCTCTCTTCTACCTCACATCCTGGGCTTCTCCCACTTCACTTACTGCTAAGACATACCAATTTTTCAAAAGCATCAAGTATGCCTCGGTCTCAGCGTCTTGGCTTTTGTCCTTCTCTGTCTGGAATAATCCTTCAGGATGCACAGATTTGCTCTTGATGCATGAAGCAGGTTTCCTGTGCACTGGTTACCAACTTGTCTGCACCCAGTGAGACAGGACACACCCACAAACAGCAAGGGCCATGACGTGGGTTTTTTACTTGCAGATAGGCAGCCGGGAGGAACAGGCGCCCCACATTCACTGCCTGCTGGTCCCCCAAGGCTCAGGAGAGCCACCTGGGGAGGACAGTGTCTCCACCGCATGAGCCCCACTCGCACCGTAGCTGAGGGACACGGGAAAGCAGCTCTCCCTGGTCTTTGTACCCCAGGGTTATGGATCTCGCTTAGCTAAAGCATTGAAGGATATCCTGTCCCGGGAAAGACTGGAAGGGAGCCCATGCTCTTCCAATCAGCTCCATTTTACCTCAACCTGCAGCATTCCCAGCACATTCTTCAGCTATTCTTGAGACATTTGAGCGAGAATAGGGGGAGAAACGGATCTGAATTGTCCTGTGTTACCTCCTATGGATCTCCATGCAGCACAGCATTCAAGGAGGCCATGCCTGCTCACAGCAAGTACACTCCTTCATGTTCTATAACCCCATTCCGTGTTCCTTCCCAGTCCCTGCCACCACCTGACGCAGGAGGGAGTCACTGATTTATTGCCTTTTTCCCCTGCCTGAGAAAGAAAGCAAGGTCAGAGACTGTCAGTTTCATTCCCTAACGTACATCCAATCGTAGTATGGTATCAGGAACAGGGTAGGTGCTAAAATATATTTGTGAAATAAAATAACTAATTATTACCTACCTTTGGAATTGTGGGCACAGGTGACATAAAAGAGTAAAGACTTTATGACAGTATGTCACAAATATTCATTGATTAATAAGAGGTAAGTATCAATATTAAGGTCAAGCAAGACTCTTAGTTTTGAAGTATTTTATAATAATATAATTTTAAAGAGATTTCCATAGGGAATAAAAGAGTCTGTGTAGAATTTTTAAAAGACTATAGAGCAAAGTGAAATAATTAATATGGGTGCACATAGGTGGAAGTAGATAAGTAACAAATTTTTTTTTTTTGAGATGGAGTCTCTCACTCTGTTGCAGAGGCTGGAGTGCAGTGGTGCGATTTTGGCTCACTCCAACCTCCGCCTCCTGGGTGCAAGCAATTCTCATGCCTCAGCCTCCCCAGTAGCTGTGATTACAGGCACAAGCCACCACACCCAGCTAATTTTTGTATTTTTAGTAGAGATGGGGTTTCGCCATTTTGTCAGGCTGGTCTTGAACTCCTGACATCAAAGTGTTGGAATTGCAGGTGTGAGCCACCAAGCCAAGCACATTTTGTTTGTTTGTTTATTTTTTTTAAAGAAGAGCTGTACTTGATTTTATTTATATATATATAAAATATTTTATAATTTTTAATTGTTGATAAAGAAAAATGAATTTTCTGAACTAGCACTAGTTATAGGGTGTCCAAATAAATTAGTTTGATTAATTTGATTAGTGAGAACATTTTATAGATGTAGATAAGAACATCTACCTGTAAAAATCATGACCCATTTGTAGAGTATTTATTTTATTTTTATTTTTATATTATATACATTTATTTTTATTTTTTCTCATTTTTTAAAATTTTTATTTTAAGTTTCAGAATACACGTGCAGAAGATGCAGATTTGTTATATAGGTAAACGTGTGCCCTGGTGGTTTGCTGCACCTATCAACCCATCACCTAGATATTAAGCCCCACACATATTAGCTATTTATCCTGACACTCTCCATCCCCTGCCCCCCTCAACAGGCCCCAGTATGTGTTGTTCCCTTCTCTGTGTCCATGTGTTCTCTTTGTTCAGCTCCCATTTATAAGTGAGAACATGCAGTATTTGGTTTTCTGTTCCTGCATTAGTTTGCTGGGGATAATGGATTCCAGTTTCATCCATGTTCCTGCAAAGGACATGATCTCATTCCTTTTTATGGCTGCATAGTATTCCATGGTGTATATCTACCCCATTTTCTTTATCCAGTTTGTCACTGATGGGCATTTGGGTTGATTCCATGTCTGTGCTGTTGTGAGTAGTGCTGCAATGAACATACATGTGCATGTGTCTTTACAATAGGGTGATTTATATTCCTTTGGGTATATACCCAGTAATGGGATTGCTGGGTCAAATGGTATTTCTGGTTCTAGATCTTTGAGGAATCACCACACTGTCTTCCACAATGGTTGAAGTAAGTTACACTCCCACCAACAGTGTAAAAGAATTTCTATCTCTCCACAGCCTTGCCAGCATCTGTTGTTTCTTGACCTTTTAATAATTGCAATTTGACTGGCATGAAATGATCTCATTGTGGTTTTGATTTGCATTTCTCTACTGATCAGTGATATTGAGCTTTTTTTCATATGTTTGTTGGCCACATGGATGTCTTCTTTTAAGAAGTGTCTGTTCATGTCTTTTGCTCACTTTTTAATGGGATTGTTTGGTTTTTTTTTTTTTTTTTTTTTGGTAAATTTGTTTGAGCTCCTTGTAGATTCTGGATATTAGCCCTTTGTCAGATGGACAGATTGCAACAATTTTCTTCCATTCTGTAGGTTGTCTGTTCACTCAGATGATAGTTTCTTTTGTCGTGCAGAAGCTCTTTAGTTTACATAGATCCCATTTGTCATTTTTTGCTTTTGTCGTAATTGCTTTTAACATTTTTGTCATGAGATCTTTGCCCATGACTATGTCCTGAATAGTGTGCCTAGATGTTATTCTAGGGTTTTTATAGTTTTGGGTTTTACATTTAAGTCTTTAATTCACCTTGAGCTGCACTTGATTTTAAAGGCGATTCTGTATAGGGCACTGTTGTGATGCAAGATTTCCAGGTATTTCTACGAAGAGTTGGCACCTATTTAACTCTCTTTGCCAAATGAGGAGGTTGTTTTGTATGTAAGTTGGATCAGGAGGTGCTGGTTAAAATTCAGTGTTTAATAAACCTAAAACATTAGAATAAGGCTTTTCTTTTTTCCTCCAAGACTAAACTGTCATTGTGCTACATTCAGTTCAGCTTAATTTCCAAGTATGGAAACTGTGACTGTAAAAAACAAGTCTACAAGCAACTAGAATCACAGAGAAGCCTATTTATGAGCCAATCAGAGATTGCAGTGTGCTGCACACAGCAGCAGGCACCACAGAAGCAGCCCTGTTTGACTGGAGATGCAAACATAAGCAGGCTTTAGAAGATTGTTTCTCAAACTAGCAACAATTTATGGGAAACAGAGAAGTTACGGTCTATCCATGAAGCAATTGTGTCTAAATTAAAAGGGAAAGCATTTCCTAAGTTCGTTTGGTTGAACAAAATTATCCACCAGATTTTCCATGGTACCTTAACACGTCTTGAGTTTCCCTTCCGTTTTTGTAGGCATTTTCTTTCTTGTCTTCTTTTATCATAAAGAAAGGGCTAGAGATTCTTATTGTCAATATGTGATATGTTTTTCATTTTAAATGCTGTTATCCCACACTTGATTTGGTTCTTAGTGTGTGACAAGGTTACCCAACAGTGAGAGATGGGGGAGAGAGCCTTGTTGGGATGTAGAGGGGCAGAGTTGTTTCACTGCAATTCTTGGCTAAGTGTTATAACTTCTGAATCACGCTTTTCCTTGCACGTGTAAAATGAAAACCTTTGTGGGCTCCATAATATAATGCACCTGCGTAGCTGTGTTTTAGGCTCTAGAGATGCAGATCAGAACACACATAAATCCAACTTTCATCATGATTTATCATCTAATGGATGAAAGCATTAGCCTGGAAACAAATAATATGTATACATTTCTTATAGTAAAGGTGCTGCCCAGAAGACGAAACCAGGAGTAGAGAAAGAGCTGGGGTTGGTGGGGTGGGGTGGGGGGGCAGTAGGGGGAAGAGAACCATTTAATCTAAATCAGCCCAGGAAAGAGTGACTGAAGGATTAATCATACACATGAGGCAGCCTTGCGAAGATCCTTCCAGACATAAATAACAGCAAATGCAAGGGCCCTGAGGCCAGAGCAGCTTGGTATGTGAGAGGGAAAGACAAGCGGTCCATGCTCTCCACAGGTGTAGGGAAAGGGATTGGGGCAGGATTGTAAGAGACGTGATTCAGTGATGGAGGAGAGGCCATCTCTGGGTGTTTCCAGCTGTCCTAATGTGTTTGGATTTTATTTTCACTTCAATGAGATGCTGCTGCAGGATTTCTAGAAGGGAGATGCTTTGATGACATTGGGGCCTCACAAATGTTGCTCTGGCGGCTGCGTGCAGCATGGTGTGCAGGTGAAGCAAGAGTGGGAGCAGAGAACAATTAGGAACACTTAGGAAGACCGCAGCACTCCAGGCGTGAGGAGACATTGCCTTCCACCCGGCTCGTAGTGCAAGTGGAGCAGTGTGGCTTCCCATGTAGAGCTGCGCGACTGCTGATGAATCGCAGGTGCATGTGATGGAAAAGGGCAATCAAAGATGCAGGCTGTGCCCCGATGCTAAGGAGGACAAGGCCAGTCTGGCAACAGAAAGAGGAGAGCTGTATACCTTTGTTGGGTGCTGGGGAACAGGGCTCACTTGAGTGTGCACACAATCACAGGTGAGGCAACTCAGGTGAGCCAGCTCAGGTGAGCCAGCTCAGGTGCACTGTTTCAGGTGAAGCATCTCAGACGAGGCATCTCCGGTGTATCATCTTAGGTGAGGCATCTCAGCTGCGCCAGCCCAGGTGCGGCATCCCGTGTGCATCATCCTAGGTGAAGCATCTCAGGTGCGTCATCTCAGATGAAACATCTCAAGTGCACCATTTTAGGTTAGGCATCGCAGGTGCGCCAGCCCAGGTGAGGCATCCCGTGTGCATCATCCCAGGTGAAGCATCTCAGGTATGTCATCTCAGATGCGACATCTCAAGTGCGCCATCTCAGGTGAAGCATCTTAGGTGAGGCATCCCAGGCGAGGCATCTCAGGTGTGCCATGGCTACTCAGTTCCAGCTGATGGTGCTATGTGGGAATGAAATGCAAGCTGTGGTTGATCCATCATGTAATTTTTCAAGTAAAGATGTAAATCTAGAAGTCCACGTGCAATCATGATTTTCAAGTGTTCGTTTATAAACTTGAAATACTCTTTAAAAAATTCTGTGCATAGAATCAGGCCAGGGCCATTGGCCATCAGGTTCTGCACATCTAGCATAAAAGGGTTTAGCACAGTCTTGTCAGAAAGCCCTTTCTCTAACAAAGACATGATAAATGGAAGAATAAACCATACCCCGAGTGAATAAACAACTTTAATAGAAGAAACACTCATTATTCTCTATCCAAGAAAAGTAAAAGGAACATCAACAATGAAATATGGGAGAAGAGGCTGCTGAATTAATTTACAAGTATTTATTGTATCTGTAACATTTGACCAAGTTTGTGCCAAGTGCTAATTGGTGAAGTGTTCTTAATTTATTGTCCTACATAAAGTAGTTAAAAACTTTTTATTCTTGATAATGTATGAAGTGATATATGATTTTTACAAATACAGAGCATTGCAAATGAATATGTAATATGCCTGAAATAAATGATGCTACATAAACTTCATTAAAGGAAACACAATTTCCATCATTACATTATCAGAATAATAGAGGTATCTAAAACAAATATGCAAATATTAATGTTTGAAAGAAGGGTTAATAAGTAGGGGGTTTGTCCAAACATTTATGAACCAATGTCTTAAATTCCTGAGGGAATCATTTTGTATATTTTACTATGTTACAATTAGCTAACATATTATGCATGGTCAATTTTTGAAATGCAGCGGGTACAGTATTTGTTTTTATTGCATGATACTTTATGATGTATAAAAAAATACACTAAACAACAATGAAAACTCATATAGGTGATAGGAATATGGGTCACATAAGAAACAGTTTGAGGGCTGGGTGCTGTGGCTCATGCCTGTAATCCCAGCACTTTGGGAGGCTGAGGTGGGCGGATCACAAGGACAGGAGATTGAGACCATCTTGGCCAACATGGTGAAACCCTGTCTCTATTAAAATACAAAAAATTAGCTGGACATGGTGGCCCGTGCCTGTAGTCCCAGCTACTTGGGAGGCTGAGGCAGGGGAATTTCATGAACCCGGGAGGCGGAGGTTGCAGTAAGCTGAGATAGCACCACTGCACTCCAGCCTGGCAACAGAGCAAGACTCCGTCTCAAAAAAAAAAAAAAAAAAGAAAACGAAAAACAAAAGAGTTTGACCTATTGTTACACAATGCTGTATGTGAAAGCTCCCAATAAATACTGACTCTACTGAGGAGTGGGGCAATAGTACAATAAATCCTTCTAAACTGGATTTTGTTTTCTCTACCTGGGATTCTTATCTGAGCCACAGAACACGGACTGTGGGACCGAACACCCAAGGATGGCACGAACCTAACAGCATTCCAGGTGCTGATGAAAGGAGTTAGTCCTTTACACACAGTGGACACTTCTGGGTATTGGGGCTCCTGCCACCTGCAAGACTGGAGGAGGGAGGCTGTTCTGAGGGCAAACAGTGCCTGCGATTGCTCTGTGCCTACACTTCTGACCACTGCCACTAGATGGTAGTGACAGCTCACACTTCTGAATTACCATTTCTGTTCACACTAATCATCATGGAGACAATGACTACCACTTACGGAATTTCTACCAGGAGCCAGGCTCATCCTTCACAGGGAGGCTAATCCTCAAAGACACCCTGGAGAGGAAAAAACATAATCCCCATTAATCAAAGAGGAAACCTGGCCCAACTTCACTCAGCCCACAGCGGAACCTGCTTTCTGACCCTAAGCCCATTCTTCCTCCACAGTTGCACATGGTAGAATCGATGGTCATGGAATTCCAACACCCTCGCTGAAGTGTTTCATTAATTGAAGCCCCAGGCTGCCATTAAATATGTTGTAATTAGTTTAAGTACGAGTTGCTGTCATACACACAAACTTAATAACTCAGCTCATTTAAAATTTATATCGATGCTTCGAGGCTTGAAAAGCAAACCTACAGTGCTCTGGGTACATCTGCCGAAAGCCACACGCTGTACTGTGTAATGACACTTGGGGATCCGGATATCAGAGCTTGGTATCCTAACAACAACGATAATCTCTATCAACTACCCGGGGCATCTCTACTTGTGTATGGCCAGGACCTGTGACTCTGACAGGGCAGTCACCGGCTCGAGCAGGTTACTTTTTGTTGCAAGTTGCTGGGAGAGTCACTCCCTGGGTAGCCCTAGGTCACATAACTGTAGCCGACTGGTGAGAGCTTCTCCTGCTAGCCTTGAAGCAGCGTCCACCAGGAGGGGGAATCTTAGCGGCCAGCATAGAATTCTACCTACAACAGGACCAACGACCACACTTCATATACAAAACCTGGTGGGAGAGGAAACCACAGGGAATCCAGCCCTTGGGAATTTTCAAACCATGTGGGAAGGCGTGAACTGCCAAAGACTACACAATTGAAGGTTAAAATCAAATTTATTTAGATGAACAAAAAAGCAGTGAGGGGTACAAGTGCAATTTTCTTCCATGCATAGATTTTGTAGTGGTTAAGTCAGGACTTTTAGGGTATCTGTTACCTGAATAAGGTACATTTTACCCATTAAGTTATTTCTCATTAAGTAATTTCTCATCCCTCTTCTTCCTACCCACCAGCCACCTTCCAAGTCTCCACGATCTTTCAGGTCACTCTCTATGCCCATGTGGATACCTATTTAGCGCCCACTTATAAGTGAGAACGGGGGCTTTTGCAGCAGCGTGGAGGGAACCAGAGGGAAGACCACTTGAGATCAGGCTGCAGGTGTCAGTGTTCACACTTTCATTCCAGTTTCTGTCCTCCTAACACAGGTTCTTCCTATAGTGACTCAGCATGGCACATAGAAAGATAGAAAGTACAGCCAAAAGCTTGAATAACTATTTCAGTGTCCTCTGTCATTAACTTCCCACAGTGGTTGGGCGCGGTGGCTCATGCCTATAATCCTAGAGCTTTGGGAGGCTGAAACAGGAGGATCACTTCAGGCCAGGAGTTTGAGACCAGCATGGGCAACAGGGTGAGACCCTGTCTCTATAAAAATTGGAAAAAAAAAATTAACTGACTGTGGTGGTACATCCTGTAGTTCCAGCTACTCAGTAGGCTGAGGCAGAAGAATGGCTTGAGCCCAGGAGTTTAATGCTACGGTGAGCTCTGATTACACCACTGCACTCCAGCCTGGGCAACAAAGCCAGACACTGTCAATAAATAAATAAATACATACATACATACATGTCTTATAGTAAGCCTGAATATCTTCTACTTGAATTCTCGACTAAACCATTTGTAGCAAATGGCGACAGTTGGTGATACATTTAGGCAAAAGAGCAACCTTTCCCAAAATGTGACCCAAAGAAAATGTTGTGTGAGAAATTTGTGACAAGGAAATAAAATAATCTTAGCTTTAAGATGCTGTATGCTCCACCTGGATGCATATTGCAGCGGTTGCTTAACGGCTCTGGAACTAGAAGAATGAAAAAGAATATACACAATTGTTTCCTAAAATTGTTTGGCTATGGAAATGGCATTCCCAAGATACCAAATGACATCCAGCAGAAAACCCCTTAGGAAATGTGACTTTAGATCAATCACTGAAAGTAAATGATTGTACACTAATTTTTGAATTTTTTTTTTTTTTTTGTAATTGACAAAGCCAAAAATATCTACTTATCCCTGAGCATGAGAGAGGGTGTCATAAGTGTGCTCCTCGTAGGTTGGCAGGCAGTTTGCCCAAAACGAAGGGGGAGAGAAGGTCAAGAGGCATTACACTGAGTCTACAAAGCAATCCTTAACACAGCCTTTAAAGAGAACCGAGAGGAGTGTTGAAAACAGGTTTCCAAGGAGCTTACATCAAGGTGAAGATGAAATAAATTAATAAATTTTCAAAAGAAAGATGAATAAGTGAGTTAGATAATTGAATGCAGAACCTCTGGACCACCTAGGGAAAGGGCATGGCATCCCAGGAGTGAGTAAGCGATGAAACACTGAGAGAATTACTTCAAGGGTGTTTGTTATGTCATAGTACGTATGAGTGACAGCAGGGATATGGCCTCTCATAGCCTAAGATACTAAAACAGTCATTTGAAAGGAAGTCAAACTAATAACTTCAAGCAATGACTTTTATTCATGGAATATCTTTCTTCAGCAAAAAAAATAGGTTTAAAATATAAATATTGCCAAAACAAAATGTTCGTTCGTGTGCCTTCTTATCCTTAGAGAGTTCATGTGATTGGTGGACCAAAGGCACTCTTGGTGAACGAAGAGCTGATACATCTGAAAGACTCCGACTGTAGATAGCTCCAGATTAAGATCTCTAAGTATACAACTACTTGGGGGGAAGAAAGTGAACTTTCGTATTTTCCAGGTTGTTTGATAGTTACCAGAGTAAGGAAAGAAGGAGATGCCTCAAGCACCTTGGAGCTCAGTACTGAGCTCCAGGACGACACGTCGCGGAGGAGGCACATGTGATGAAGTCAGTGTGAGTGGAGTGAAGCTCAGGGGCCTCCCAGAGCCTCTGGGAGATTCCAGACGCAGATGAGTCGTTCAGGGAAGCAAGGGCTTCCCCGAGATTCTTATTCAACAGCAGTGTGCGAACCTGCTTTGTAGACATAGTCGTGAGAGATGTCTCGGAATCACATGATGCTAAGTGAAGTAAGCTGGTCGCAGGACAAATTCTGTGTGATTCCACTTGCATGAGGAATCTAAAGGGGTTAAACTCATAGAAGCTGAGAGAGTAAAACCACTGTTGCCAGGGAAGGGGAAATGAGGAGTCACTATTCAAGGAGTGTAACATTCCTGTTATGTAAGATGAGTAAGTTCTAGAGATCTGCTGTCCAATCTGGGCTTATAGTTACTTATGTTATATTGGGCAGTTAAACATTTTCAAGAGGTAGATGTCATCTAATCTATCCTTATCAATAAAAATAAGGAAATACAGAAAATAGACATCTGGTTTTAGGGTACTCTTTCTTCCTGTACAATTTTCGGCACAGAATTTGATCTTTAAATTTCTTCCTCTGCAAAATAAGTATTTTCATGCTTTTCCTTCATGCCAAGATGGTGATGGAAAGTTACAATGGATGAATTACCAGCTGTTTATCTCAAAGTATTTTAGAAATCTTTGCCATTAAAACTTACATTATTCACTTAATTTATTATGAGTAGGAGGGAATGTATAAAATGAGATGATTGTCTGAGACTCCACATGAAAATATTTTGAAAGTATATGTGCTATGTCATGGTTTATATTTAGTAATGATTTACCATTGATTAAAAAATAGGTCTCAGTGTGAAATTATGTTTTCTGTAGGTCATTGTGCTGTGTGCTTTAATGACTTCAAATATGAATCAGATGTTGATTATATGTCAAGAAGTTTACAGTCTTCACCATTATTATCGTGTCTATATATTTATTGATTGATCAATAGATATGACATACTGAAAGTGGTATTTTAAGCAAATTGTTTGGAATAAGGATGAGAATATTATTTTTTATAATTATAATTGCAGACCAGTTTCAGAGTAATAGAATGTAAAATTCTGGGATATTAAATCTACAATAACACCCAAAGTCATCAATGCAATCACTCATCAAATCCTGTGCTCAACTTACGTCCAGTTCTCAAATAAGGTGATCTAAAGTCCTGATCTTCTGAGGGGAAGGTTGGGATATGGAGGAGAGGTAAAAACTAGGTGAGGAAATAACAGACACAACTGTCTTGGGAAGGAGGAGGAGAGTTGCTACAAGCTCATCCTTCTTCTAGCTCACCATCCTTGCCACTCCCTCATACACATACAGATTGGTGTGAAAATGTGTGCCAACAGCCAGGAGATTCTTAAAACCCTGGCTGATGTCCCAGAAGAGGCAGCCAGTGATACCATGCAGAACCATGTGAAGTGGTCTCATTGTCTGGGGTGACACCCAGAGTTCTTGGTCTCACACCCAAGGAAATGAGGGACACGGACATACTAAGGGTGAGGTTTAGAGAATAAATTTAATAGGAGAAAGAAAGGGAACCGCTTTCTACTACAGAGAGGAGTCCCCAGAAAAAAAAAAAAATGTTACCATCTCAGAGTGAAATGTAGGGTTTTCATAGACAAGCTAGTCGTGAGGCAGCATCTGATCTAGATAGGGCATGAAAAACCAGTTAGGACCAGGTGTACCATTTGCATAGGGCATGAATCTCTGGCATCCCCCATCCCAGTCTTTTATTTTGTAGGTGGGTCCTCAGCCTAAGCTACTCCACAGTGCTCATTTCTTTCTTACTGTGCACATGTTAAAAAAGGTGAGAGGTGGGGCCCCATGGTGGACACGCCTGGCCCCAGGTAGCCCTTTCTATCTGTGCAACTGCAGGCATCCTCTTGTGCAAGCCTCCAGCTTCCTTATCTATGTTTGCAGCCCGATCTTCCAGGCTATTCTTTGTTAGAAAAGAAGTGATTTATTGGGCTGCTTTGTGTTAGAAGGGAAGTTCTGCTGAGGACTCTTTGCCCTCACTATCGGCATCAATAGTTTTTGTTCTATGTCCTGTATCATACCCATGCTGACACATAACCTGGAGTGGACCACCCTCCCATGGGGCCAGACCACACACAGGACCTGGACCCAGTGGATGCATGGCAGGGCTCCCAGAACTTCCGGCTGCCTCCCTCTCACTGCCTTCTTCTTCCTGCTACCCTGGGGTGTTTCAGTAATCTCATAATGACAGGATCACCTTTTGTATTTGATTTTTTTGAGGGGTGATAGTTATCACATATAGAATAATTTTACTATTATGTATTATAATTCCAGATTCTCTCATGAAAACACATCTGAGCAAATGCCGCATAAGTCAGATAGGGGCTAAGAAAGATTTTAGTTAAAGGTTTTGATTAGTAGTACTCACACAATAACAACAAATAATAATTAATATCCATAGTGAATAAAAGCCAGAGGAAATGGGAGGGACTAAAAAGTCATTTTAGGTTGTTTTAAATTAGGTGAATCTCAAGAAATTACACTTTTTTTTTTTTCTTAAATCAAAGTAGTGTGGGCCAGGTGTGGTGGCTCACACCTGTAATCCCAGCACTTTGGGAGGCCTAGGCAGGTAGGTCACCTGAGGTCAGGAGTTTGAGCCCAGCCTGGCCATCATGGCAAAACCCCTTCTCTATTACAAATACAAAGAAAATTAGCTGGGAATGGTGGTGTGTGCCTGTAGTCCCAGCTACTCAGGAAGCTGAGGCAGGAGAATCGCTTGAACCTGGGAGGTGGAGGTTGCAGTGAGATGGCACTACTGCATTGCAGCCTGGATGACAGAGTGAGACTCCATCTCAAAAAAAAAAAAAAAAAGAAAAGAAAGAAAAAAGGAAAGGCATCAAGATTCACTGCAGCAGGGCAGACGTGGTGGCTCATGCCTGTAATAGCAGCACTTTGGGAGGCCAAGGCGGGAGGATCACCTGAGGTCAGGAGTTTGAGACCAGTCTGGCCAACATGGTGAAACTGTCTCTACTAAAAATACAAAAATTAGCTGGGTGTGGTGGCAGGTGCCTATAATACCTGTAATCCCAGCTACTTGGAAAGCTGAAGCAGGAGAATCACTTGAACCCAGGAGGCGGAGGTTGTAATGAGTCCAGCTCGCACTGCTGCACTCCAGCTTGGGTGACAGAGCAAGACTCCGTCTCAAAACAAAAACAAAACAAAACGAAAAGATTCACTGTACATTCTGCCTTTATTAGTTTAATAGCAGAAGGAAAGCTAGAAATTTTACAAATATGTGGAACAGCACACCTAAACAATCAAAGAAAAAATCACAAGGGAAATTGGAAAATACCTTGAGCAAATGAAAATGAAATTACAACATACCCAAACTTAACAGGATGCAGCAAAAGCAGTGCCAAGAGGGACATTTGTAGCTGTAAACAATGACATTAAAATATGAGATATTGGATCAACAACCTAATATCTTTTTGAAGAACTAGAGAAAAGAACAAACTAAATCGGAGGCTTGCAGAAAGAAGGAATTAATAAAGATTAGAGCAGAGATAAATAAAATAGAGAAAACAACAGAGAAAAATAAACTTAAACCAAGTTGCTTTTTGAAAAGATCGATAAAATGGAAAAACCTTGAGTGTCGTTGATTACGAAAATGGTCATAGACTGAGCATTTAGCATGTATGATCATGATCATTCTTCTGTCAATGATAACATTACATTTTCATAGGGAAACGAACAAAACTGACATAGGGCACATCATTTGGTGCGCAAATTTATTGTGTATGTGTTTGCAAATGTTGATTCTATGACTAGGAAGGCCTTGGCATTCCATAAGCAGCTTACCCTGGTTATCTCTTGCTATAGTTAATTTACTGTCCAAGAAAATGTAGGCTCATAGATCACTGAGAGTGGGAGAATTCAGGGAGGGATTGCTTAGAAGAGGAAATGAAGTATGTTGATGCATTTTGCAGGGCTAAATTCAGTTTCCTTTGAGTAAAACAACAGAAATATTTTCCAAGATGTGTTTGTAAATATGAGCTGCTTAGTAAAGTCTTCTGAGAAGCTGATACTCTTCTCAAAGCAAACACTTTTGACAAATCACAACCTGAAAGTCAGAAGATGTGCATTCTTGTGATTCTACTCTTCCATTGTGAGGTTTTGGAGAAGGTAGTTAAATAACCTGGCATTAAAATTTCTCCTCTACACAATTAGAGCCAGAGTCACATAATCCCAATTTCTTCCTCTAACCCAAATCTATGATTCTATCTTACAAAAATTCCTACTGGATCTCTCAGCTACCGACCCCCCATCTCCTTCAATATAGTCCATTATTTTAAGAGAGGACTACTCTTTCTTGAATTCATTTAGTACACTGGATAGTCACTTAAATGTGTTGGCCACATGCAACTTAAAAGCTGCTTGTTTTGCAAAAAATTATGAAAAGGAACTTGCATTGAAATATGAGCTAGTGGCATTTTGCATTTTAATAACACAACTCTTGACTTTGGTAGTCTGATTCAAACAACAAAACCTAAATCAGGCCGGGCGCGGTGGCTCAAGCCTGTAATCCCAGCACTTTGGGAGGCCGAGACGGGTGGATCACCAGGTCAGGAGATCGAGACCATCCTGGCTAACACGGTGAAACCCCGTCTCTACTAAAAAATACAAAAAACTAGCCGGGCGAGGTGGCGGGCGCCTATAGTCCCAGCTACTCGGGAGGCTGAGGCAGGAGAATGGCGTGAACCCGGGAGGCGGAGCTTGCAGTGAGCCGAGATTGCGCCACTGCACTCCAGCCTGGGCAACAGAGCGAGACTCTGACTCAAAAAAAAAAAAAAAAAAAAACAAACCTAAATCAGTAGTGTATGTATTGTCTTAACTACACAATTTGATATTTTAATGAAATAATGATTAGTTCACTTTTCAAAGAAGTCAAGATATTCTATTGAAAGTGTCTATGTTACAGCTTGTACTAAAGTGAGCCTCGTTCGAAAACCTTGGGATTGATATTTTGGGCTTCTGAAAATATGTCAGTATAAATGTATATCAACTGTCATACTTTTCACTGGCATGTAATTAAGGATTATATTATTTATCATATTTTGCAGATAAATGCAAATGAAATGCACAGTTATAATACATACCGAGTATTAAAACTTCATTTAGTTGGCATTCTTGTATTTAAATGGAGAACTATTTCCAGTAATAATTTTATCCAGGTGTTTTCCGTCTGTCAACCTTCAGTTTTGCAGGAAATTAATCGTCTCAGCAATTTTCCATTCACTATTCCAATCCCTCAAGCTTTTCCATCTGCACTGACATTTTTGTCTGAGGTGCAGCCACCATGTCCTAGAAATCAAGAAGACTATCAAGACATTCAATTAGTCAATTAATATAAATTTGTATTTTGAAATTCAAATTGTGTGTTGTATACAGTTTACTGAACCAAAGCAATTTGTTCGATTAATTTTATGGAAATGAAATGTGATTATCAGGAAAAACAGCCCACAGGGTTCCTAAGGAAATGTCTTCTTCCTCAAGCTTTGGAAGCTGAAGAAAGTTGTAGAAGCAGGCATGGCTGGACTTGGATACAGAGCCATCCTTTTTCCCCCACGGATGCTAAGACATCTGGTCTTAGGTATTTGTATTCTCTTGTGCCTCTCACCTTTCCTCTGGTATAAATAGAGAGGGGAAGAATTTTGTCACTGAGGTTTTAGCAAAACACCTCGGTGACATACAAGAACCTGGTGATTTGAAATGTGTGTATTGCTTTCCACAACACACAATTCAAAATGCAGTACTTAATTTAATATTTGTGCAACAAAATCAAATTTTAATTCTACCAGGGGAGTTAACCATGCAAAAGAATTCTATGTCAGCTCCTTTTGTAAAATAAAGACTCACTTTCCAGTATTCCTGATTTCCCCCTGTATCATGGTTCTTGTATAGGGGTGGTTTTGACTTTGCCACGCAGGGGACAAATGGCAATGGCTCGAGACATTGTTGGTTCTCAGAAATTCAGGGAGTAGCACGACTGTCATGTACTCCATGGGTGGAGGCCAAGAAGCTGCCAGAAAAACTGCCCTGCACAGAACCACCCTACAACCGAGGCTTGTCCATCCTGTAATGTCCGTGGTGCTGAGGCTGAGAAATCTGTTTCTAAATGTATCTTTCTGTTAAGATACATTTAGATGTACATCTAGTGTTAAGAGATGCACATCTAGTGTTATTGAACCAGACATTTTGCAACTTTATTCTGAAATACTTACAGATGCAAAGGGTTGAACAAAACAGTACAGAGAAGTCCTGTCTTCATTTCACGCACCGTCCCCCCAACCGATGGTAAGGGTCACTTATACCTCTAGGACAAAAGCAGAGCCAGGAAATTGTCAAGGGGATGAGCTACAGACCTGATTTGAGGTTTCATCAGATTCATGAGCTCTTACACGCCCATGTGTGAGTGTGCGTATACAGTTCACAGGTATCAATTCTTGTGACCATGGCCACAATCAAGATACCGCCCAGCTCCATCACCACGCAGACCTTCCCTGGGAAACCTTTTCATAGTTACACCCCACCCTCCCCCACACAGATTCTAATCTTTAGCGACCTCTAATCCAGTTCCCATCTCTATAATTTTGTCATTTCAAGAATGGTATATAAATGAAATCATACACTATGCAACCTTTTGAGAATGGCTTTTTGAAAGGCCACGAGTACCTTTAAAAATAAGAGATGAATATGATGTCAGATTAGCCGATTTCTCCCTTTAAATTTCCCTGTCAGCCCCCTGTATCAATTAAGAATTACATTTGGCTCTGAGTAATGGAAAATAAAAATAGTAGTGTCTTATATTAAAATTTTATTTTATTTTTTGTGTGATAAAAAGGTGGAGAGAGATGTTCCGGGGCTGATATGTTGTCTTCTCCTGGGGTCTGGGCTCCTTCTGGCATTTTCTGGGCTTGCTTTGCAGCGTGGCACTGACCGGGCATGCACAGGACGCCTGCAGCCCAGCCACATTCTGAGTAGGGAGAGGCAACCAGAAAAGGGTGTAGTCCCACCCTCCAGAGGGCTTCCCCAGACACCTCACCCAACAACATAGACTCATTGACAAAGATGTTGTCCCCTGGATACCATTAGATGAAAGTAATATTAGGAATGTGAATTTTTAGCACTTTAGCTCTCCAAAGAAAACTGATGTTTGGGTAAATAACATAGCAAAGGAGAATACAGGTTGTTACATACTCAACCAGCATCGTCTGCTGCAAATACTAGGAAGCATGTTTTACAGGAAAGGAAACTGAGTCAGGGTAAGTAACTTATTGAAGGGGATACATCTAGGAAGTGACAATTTTGGCTTTGAAGCCAGGTCTTTTATTTTGTATCTGGGCAAATGCTGTAAAATATTGATAGGGCAGGTACATTGGAAAAATTATTTACTAATACTTCTAGGATAACACATTGCCCTAGAATAAACACAGGCAATGATGCGTTAGTGACACTCTGGGGCCATTACCATTTCTGGGAGCTTGCTTTTGAGTGTTTTATGTAGGATACTTGGTCCAGAGAGCAAATTCTACAGAATAGCCAGCTTCTGGTAATATATCCGCTATGTCTAAACTGCATAGTAACTTTAGGCCACTTAAAAATTTAAATATATTTAGGATTAAAGAAGATCTTATTTCTCTCAACTCATACCAAAGGGATTTTGAGTGTCCAATTTACATAAAAATTATATTTTAAACATTGCCTCTATCTATTTGCTTTTCTTTTGATAGCTTTATATTTTAAGACAATTTATAATCTATAGAATGTTTAGGAAGGAAAAACGATGTACTCTTGTGATTGATGAGAAAATGTCAGAAATAATGTGATATATGCTACCTTTCTGAATTAATTGAAACTTGCCACTTTCAGTTTCTAAACAGAATGTAGGCTGTTTGTAAATCTCAATTGACAATTCAGCATGTTGATGGTTCTTTGAAGCTACATATACCCAGGTTATTAATTGTTTAATTTGGGTAAATTATTTAAACTCCATCCCATATTTGCTTATCCAAGAGAGCGGCTGATTTTACCAGAGCTAAACATTTTTTGCAAGGCTTAAGAACAACGCATGTAATATGATTTGTGTATAGTAGGTCTCTTGTACCGACCAAGTTAATAACGTTTTCTAATGGAGGTTCTGGAGACCTGGGAGACTATTGATTTTTTTTTTTCCTGTGTCAACTTAGTGGTAAGCAACCAAGTTTCTATTAGAAATTCTTACAGTGTGATGTTCCCATTCATTTCCTTTGAAAGTACATTCCCACATCTAGGTGTTAAAATCTGAATGGTTCATAGGAAGCTGAGTACACAGAGCAGCATTTAATCCCATTGATTGCTATCAGGATGAGATTGATAGAATGTCAGGCAAGAGCTTTTGAAGATACAATGCCCTCCTAGTGACAGACTTATCCCTCTGCTTGTTCCCTGAACTGTCAGAAAAGGCAATCGCTTCCACCAGTATTTTCAGAGTAAAATCAATGTCAGGGTACGGCGTTTCTTATCACGGAGGATAGCACTTCATGTCCTGCTGTCAGTTATAAAATAGCTTGGCTTGTAAATTTTTGTGAACTCGTTACCTGGGATGTTACTATGATTACCTTGAAATTAAATCCACCTTAGAATTTTCATCCTTATCCTGCCTCCTCGAGTGCTTTTGAAATGCTGCCCTTCTCACTGGAAATGCTAATTCCTTTTTAACCTGGTCTGTTGCTTTGAAAGTTCCTGAGTGCTTTTAAGGACCCTCAATTCAAGCGATGCTATCTCCCCTAAGGAAGGTCAAATCCTGAATGATTTCTGATGGGCTGAGTCTCACACAGAACACAGGCAAGAAGACCCCACTGCGACTCAAGACTCACTGCATGTGGCTTGAGCCTTCTATGTGTGTGATGTAGTAACTTTGGGCTTGAAAAATAAGAGACTGACTTTAGCTGGCTTTTCGGATAGAGTTTATTCAGCATTGGACCAAGGGTTTGGGGCAGAAAATAAATGCCAACTTGATGATACACACGTTATCATTTTTCCTGGGGTGCCTCATGAGTGTACAGTGTGCTTTTTAGAAACTTTTTTTTTACGTTTAATGATACCAAGTTTATTACTATTTTTTAACTCCACCAAAACTTTGTTCTTAAATACAGTGATGTTAAAATAGAAAGGAAGTTGTAAAGGCTCTGGGTTTGCGTGTGTGTATGTGCATGTGTGTGCTTGTGTGTGCATGTCTCTGGGTGTTCATGCATATGTGCATGTGTGTGTGTGTGGTTGTGTGTGCATATGTGTCTGGGTGTGCATGTGTGTGCTTGTGTGTGCATGTGTGTACTTCTCTGTGCATATGTCTCTGGGTGTGCATGTGTGTGTGCATGTATGTGCTTCTGTATGCACGTCTCTGGTGCATGTGTGTGTGTGCATGGGTGTGCGTATGCGTGGGCATATCTCTGTGGTGCATGTGTGCATGTGTGTATGTGCATGTGTGTGCTTGTGTTTGTGCATGTCTCTCTGGGTGTGCATGTGTGTATGTGCATGTTTGTGTGTGGATGTTTGTGGTTGTGTGTATGTCTCTCTGGATGTGCATGTGTGCTTATGTTCATGTGTGTGCTTGTGCGTGCACGTCTCGCTAGGTGTGCATGCATATGTGCATGTGTATGGATGTGTGTGGTTGTGTGTGCATATGTCTTTCTGGGTATGCATGTGTGTGTGCATGTGTGTGCTTGTGTTTGCATGTCTCTGCATGTGTGCATGTGTGTGTGTACTTGTGTGTGCACGTGTCTTTCTGGGTGTGCATGAATATGTGCATGTGTGTGGATGTGTCTGGTTGTGCATATGTCTCTCTGGGTGTGCATGTGTGCATCTGTGTGTGCATGTGTGTGCTGGCATGTGTGTATGTCTCTGGGTGTGCATGTGTGCATGTGTGTAGTTGTGTGCACCTATCTTTCTGGGTGTGCATATGTGTGTGCATGTTTATGTGTGCATATGTCTCTGAGTGTGTGTGTGCATGTGTATGTGCATGTGTGTGTGTGTGTATGTCTCTCTGGGTGTGCATGTGTGTGTGCATGTGTGAGTATATGAATGTGTATGCACATGTGACTCTGGGTGTGCATGCATATGTGCGTGTGTATGTGTGCGCACATGTGTGCATATGTCTCTCTGGGTGTGCATGTGTGTGTGCATGTGTGCACGTCAGATCACCTTTCTGCTCCCAGCCATCTATAGATGGGCGAATTGGACTTTAGGCACCTTACTCTCTCTCGGGCTCAGTTCTGCATCTAGGTTGCAAACGCATTGGTCTCTCATTGAGAGGTTTCTTTCTCCTTCAAAGTTCCATCTCATGTAGTCTTGGAATGAAACAGTATTGCCACGATAGAACAAAATAATTTAATAAAGCAAAAATAATTACAGAAATAGGCTATTCGTAAGTAGGCTTTATTTTAAATCCTATATGGTAGATGCTTTAGGTCTTACTATGATCCATAACATGTGGGATAATTATGGGCACAGTTGTATTCGATTCCAGGTAGCCAGCATCTACTTTTGAGGAATGCCAAGGAGGACAATTTTCTACATGTTTAGAAAAAAATGTGTAGATGTAACTATAATATTGGATGTGGAGTTAGAGACCTAAATTCAATTTTTAACTCTTATTTTTAAGAGTAATGTGTGTGTGTGTGTGTGTGTATATATATATTTCCATTTTGTATGTATATAAGATAGATAAATGGGTATATTTAAATATTATATGTCAATATATAAATATATTGATATTTTATATATGATAATATGTAAATATATTGAAACATAATATTTAATACAATTAATATTTATCAAATATATAATTATATATAACAAATTATATATCAAATAAAATATGTAATTTAATATGTAACCATAGAAAATGTGTTGGGTTCCCTGGGCATTGTGGTAGAGCACTTTGCAGTACTTGAGTGCCACATACTAAGGTGCAGAATCAGTATCGGTGTGAATGTATCAGGACGACTGGTCTGCTCCTCAGTGGAACTTATATGTCACAAAGTCTGCAATAAAGCACTGCCATGTGATCATCTACCCTTCTTGGAGTGTGGGCTGCCTGAAATATGAGTAGTTTTCCCATTTCCTTCTCTATTCTCAGTCATAAAGTACTTACAACTCAGGGGCCTACTAATGTTCCAGTAAACAAAACTCACAAAATATTTTGTAAATTGTTATGCCATCTAAAAGTAAATGCAGCTGTCTCATTGCCTGGATAAATTGAAGCTGCTGGTAGATACAAAACCCCCACATGGGGTGGAAACAACATATATTTTTATACTTGTTCGTGACATGCATTCCTTTAAATGTTAAGTCAAAAGGATATCCTTTACAATTTCCTCTCCTCTTTTTTCTTTGTGGTTGCCAATAAAAAGCTGTTGCTTAATGGAAATTACTGTTTTCAAAGTAATATCATATGCAATATTGTATGTGAGATAAAGCAAAATAATAAAAATTTAAATTAATCATATATGATTTTTCACATTGCTGAACACTTTGAATAATTTGACTTTGCAGTCAGAGTGCTAGTTTAAAGAGTACAGAATTGAGGGTTAAAAAAAGTTAATGCAATTTAGATAAACATCCCAAATACCTATAAGGAGAAAAATTATTCACAGGCAATACTCTAATGTAATTGAGATGAAGGATAATGCAAATACTTGTTTACACTGTGTGGAAATGAAAGTTTTATTAATTGCATTTTTGTACTTTGAAATATGTGATGAATATGGATTTAATTGGTTTGCCTCAGCTTTTATTAACATCATATAATTTGACATCAAACTATTTCCTGGTATTAGAATAGATAGTATGATAATATACACTTATTAAAGCTAAGAAGGTGTGTATACACAGAATCCATTCTTTGTCATTCATTGCATTTTGTTCTGGGAATACAATAAATGAGAATTAACATCTTTGAGGCACGCTGTTCTCATTAAGAAAATTGTGGTCATGGTTGACGATCTTTAACATCGGTTCCAGTTATAACATTTACCCATTAATCCTCCTGTAAATGTACTTTTCTCCATGTACAAGGGATTTAACTAAACACCAAGAAGGAGGAATGATGGTCTGTAATAGATTCACCTTGGGAGCAACTTATGTTCATTGATGAGATAAGATATTCAGGCGGATCATTGTAATACGGGGACCCACATGACCATAGCAAGGAACAATGCTATGGGTCATGAAGTTCAAGGCCAGTGAGCTCTCTAGCTTACTCAAGGAGGGCTTCATGGAAATGGTGGCACTGAATTGTTGCTGGGAAGACAATAGGATTGACATCACAAGAGAAGGGCCACCAGCAAAGAAACAGAGGAGAAAAGACATGTGAATTTGAGACAGAATAGGTCATTAACCTGGCACTGAGCACAGGGAGGCTGAGAAAGCAAGTTGGATGAATCCCTGGGGAAATCAGCAGCAATGAGAAAACAGGGAAGGTGTTTAAGCAAGGGGGGTGGTTGTAAAAAAATGGAATTAACCTGTTTTCATAAATACATTCATTTTCAGTGTGTAGGATGGACTGGAATGGTGACTGGTTGAAAGTGGGAGGACTTTTAGGAGATAATGACAGTAAAAGTGAGAGGTTGTGTGTGACTGGAGGCGTAAAGTTATAGGGGTGGCAGGTGAAGAACATGAGGAATGGATGCTCCAGAGAGAGCTTTGACTTTGACGGGCACATGGTTTTCCGTGGAGCACAGGGGGGAGCACATGGAGGAACCAACGATGATCTCATGGGTTGAAGCTCAGTGACCAGGAGGTTCCAATGCTAGACACAAGGGTGACAAAGCCTAAGTGGGGATCAGGCTGGAAGTGGTTGGATTTGAGGTGCTGGTGTTTCCTAGTGGAGATTTCCACTGATCCTCTGGAGATGTGCTGATGGGGTTTGGAGACTGGCTGGTGATGAGCAAGTGTCATTGCAGGAGATACACAAAGCAAAGGTGGGCAGCCGTGCAGCATGCAGAAGGTAGAAAAAGAGACTCAAAGAAACAAATAAACAAAAGAGGACCCAGAGATGCAGGGGAACCAGGAAACAGCCAATGAACGAGCAGCAAATGGTTATGTCTATGAATTTTAAATGTTAAATGTACGCACCTCTAGAAATGACGGGGTTTGACAAGCAAGCTAAAACATGATATAAAATTGTCAAGATGATAAACGTTATTTTGTTGACTACAGTCTAGCAATAGTAACTTGATATTTTAAGATTTTTTTTATTTTTAAGGTGTGCTTTTTTAGCTGTATGTGATGATATACATTTTATGGTTAAAGTATTTATTTTTGAGGATCATAATTATTACTCAGAATCTTCTGCAGTTTATGTTAGTGATATCAAAGCCAGTTCTTCAACATTTTGGAAAAGAGGAGGTTGAAACCTCAAGTTTGGTGTAATGCATCCTCTCTGGCCATCCTATAATCAACTTATCTACATATCGTTATGAAGTACTTTTAAAAATTATAATTTACGTGAAATTCTCTTTTTCTCGGTTCTAGTTTCATAATAGTCATTCTCAAATAAATTACTTCTCTGTGCCTGTAAATATGTTTAAGAAGCATAAATGATACAATCTTACCATTATTACTGTGGGGCAAGCTTCACAACTATATGTGTCTGTGTGTGTGTGTGTGTATATATAACTATATAATGTATATATAACTATATAATTACATATATAGTTATAGATATAGATATAGTTATAGATATAGTTATATAGATATATATAGTTATATATAGATATATACACACAGATAAAGAAGTTTAAAGTGTACTTCACTTTCAGCAAATTTACATTACCTTTGAGTTTATAAAAGTAGACTATTGTAGAAAGCCACTATAAATGTATCAATTGAGTAAAATAATTGTATTTTAGTGGGAGGTTGATGGGATGGTTGATACCGTGGTAAGAAGCAGTACAATAATGTAGCAGCTAATTTATTTTTAAATGATAAATGTGTTCCATGCAGCCAACTTGCTATCTTTCCGCATATCACAGAAAACACAACCCCATTGCACAGAGGGCACTACGTTATTCATTAAATTAATGAAGCAGCCATGGGCCTGCATGCTGCTTGGTAAACTGTCGTATGCATGTGCTACAGATAGCTGAGTGGCACATTGCCTCCCCCCTTTGTGATTTGAAGGGAATCTGTACCAAGGTACTCATTGGTCACCATGGCGGGGAAGGTCAAGATGAGCTTTCTGACACTGTGTAACATACCAGACAAGCTGGCTGGAGTTTGAACGTAATCTGAGTTGTGAGCCTGTGTTTCCTCTTAGATGATCAAGAAACTTCATCTTTTGCATGAACCAGCATGCAATACCCCGACTAGTGAATTGATATGCATAGTGCTTAGAAACCCTTTCAAGATAGACTTTTTTCCTGCAGATAAATTTTTAGTTGGAGTTGGAGCTAACAGTAGCTGTTTTTGAATTTGAAGACTCGGGTATTTTCAGAAAAAAAAAACATATGAACTGTACAAAATTTTCATATGCAGGGAAAGAAAAAGTGTTGTTAATTTTGCCCTTCAGGGATAATTAATCACGTGTTCACGATGAAGGAATTTTCAGCTTATTAAATAGGTATGTTTTTCTCTTTAAGTTGTACAATACCCAGATATTTGCACAGGAGACAGGAAGGCACAAAAGTCAAATTCCTTAACTCTGGTTTTAAAAGCATTTTTAAAATGTTGCAATAGAAACAGAAGTTAGCTTGCAAATTGTTTAAAAAGCAGATCATTTATATTTCAGTTTAAAAGTGTTGCATAATATTGTTTTGAAACCAAATAAAGGGGACAGTAAGAGGAGATTCAACAACTCTCGGGCTACGTGTCTTACAGACCCATTGTAAATAGGACTGTCTTATTATAGTATGACTGGCAATGTGAATAATATTTATTAGTTTGATTTATCGAAAGTTTGCATGGTGTCTAGTTCCATCTAGTAATTAACTCTAACAAATAGAACATGTAATGAACTGTTCTCTTCCCCATTCCTCAAGGAGTTTGAAAGCCACACCAACCACTTACTTAAATTATTCCTTGGGGCATGATTAGTTGTTTCTCATTTGTTTTATTTGTTTCTTCCTTTCATTTTTGATACCCTCCATTAACTCCCAATTCCGAGTTATTTTGAAAGGCTGTATTGTTGCGTTCTAATTTACTCTCACATAGATACTGCATTGTACTTTATGGAAATCCTTGATCATTGTAGTCATTTTTCTGATTCTTTGTTGAGTCTACCCATAAGACTTTACAAAAGCAATATTGTTTCTACATGTTGGAATTTTAAAAGCAGATTTTTGTGCATCTCCATCTATTTCTAAATACAATGGCACCTGAAATATCTACAATGAAATGGTTGTTTCTTATATGATGTTGGTATGCAGGTTTGCATTTAAGCTCCAGAGGGATTTACCTCAGCTGTTGGCTGCATGAAATAATTCTCTCTTATATAATTTTATTTTATTTGAAAGATATATATTTATGAAGGAAAATTAAAACTACAAGAAGATTAATAAAATAAGTAATCATTGGTCCACAGTTCGCTAATAAGCACATAACATTTTAGTATATTTCCGTTCTTTT
Source organism: Theropithecus gelada (assembly GCF_003255815.1). Classification (NCBI taxonomy): domain Eukaryota; kingdom Metazoa; phylum Chordata; class Mammalia; order Primates; family Cercopithecidae; genus Theropithecus; species Theropithecus gelada. The sequence goes on from NC_037676.1 coordinate 8,100,168, forward strand.
TTTTCCTCGAAATAGTTAATATTGTTTTGTAGTTATAATCTATAGTCATATTGTTTTATAGTTATACTTACATTTTCTAAATATTTGAATCTGATGATAAATCTTGTTGAGGGAGATAATTTTCTAGAGTTGTTTCTTAAGTTCACCTACATTATTTACATGATTATTTATTGATGAGGTTTAATAATTCATGAAGATTTGACTTGTTGAAGCTATTAACTGTGGAAGGAGGCCTCAAACTCTTCACATTTCTTTAAATCTCCTTTAAGTATGTGCGTTGTAAGCATGCAATTTAGGATTTCTAGGATTGGGTGTTTCTTCTCATAGACTAATAGGGAATTCTGCTTGTTATTTTATGTTACAAATTTCCCCGCCTTGAATTCCTCATTTTAATTAATCTCTCAGCCCTATGAGTTATACTATCAAAAAATTATTTTGTAGGATGTACTTTTAGTGACCACATTTTTGCCCTCTTAGCATTTGCATGTGACACAATGTATTCGTCTCTACAAATGAAAAATTACATTAGCTAGACTAAAATTCTTTCAGAAAGACTTTTTCCCCCCAAAAAAGTATAGAAAATATTGTTCTCTCAGCCTGTATTTGGTATCGCAGAGGACAGAGGACAGAAGAATGAGACTTCTCCTCCCATTCTCCCAGGAACTTATGTGACACTGGAACCCAACATTTTCTAGGTATTTTATATCAAACTATCTTTACCTTCAAATTTCACTGGCAATTTGAAAATCTATGCATAGACTGGAGTGTAGAGGATTCTCTTTGTTTGGAAACTAAGGATTGTTTATCAGCTTCCTTAAAACACTTAATAACACCACTATAGTTTTGCTCTTTTCCTTAAATTTTACTTTGATTCTCTGCTCTCTACCAGCCCTCTTCTCTCCATCTTTTGTTCTCTTATAATTCACAACTCTGTGTCTTTTCAAGTTTTCCCTCTAATCCCAGATTTTATTCGTTCTACTGGCAACTCCAAAATGCAAAGAGAGTCAAACATCTGGTGATGGACATGAGAAGGGATGGGCATGAGGAGCAGCACTGCAGGAGGGAGCCAGCCACACCAGGGCCTCCTTCCTCTGCTGAGAAGGCAGCCAGGTGCCCCTTCCCTGGAGCTGCCGGTTCCAGTGTCCCCTTGATCTGACACCACACCAGCTCCTTTGCTCACCATGACACCCAGCCAGTGCCCCGTTTTCTGTGTTTTCACCCTCATTCTTACAGAAACATCCTCTTTATCCACTCGTTGACTGATGGGCATTTGGGCTGGTTCTACGATTTTGCAGTTGTGAGCTGTGCTGCTATAAACATGTGTGTGCAAGTATCTTTATCAAACAATGAGTTCCTTTCCTCTGGGTAGATACCCAGTAGTGGGATTGTTGGGTCAAATGGTAGTTCTGCTTTTAGTCATTTAACTGCTAACAGGGTGCAGTGTGCACTGCTGGGGTGATGGATGCACCAAAATATCACACATCCCCACTAAAGAACTTACTCATGTAACCAAATACCTCCTGTACCCTAATAAATTATGGGAAAATAAAATACAATAATCAAAATTAAACACAGCAACAACAAAGAGAAACATCCTCTAAAACTTTGAGTAAATTTCTGTGGCCACTGAAAGATTTTCAAGCAGACATGACCTGATGATGTGATGTGCTTCTCACAGTGATGTTGTGAGAGGAGTAGCACAGATACTACAGTCTCTTCACAGAGAATGAAATGGCAACTCCAATGACTCACTCAACCAGGCCTGGCTAGATGATTTTGAAAACTAGTCTCCAATCCAGGGCTTTTGACACATCCCAGTGTTTTTCTATTATACTAAGTTGTTTTGCAACTTTGAAGAAATCTAGGCATCTGATATGTTGATGTTATCTTTTATATCTGTTATATGTTAATCTTCGGATTCTTTATAATCCCAGAACTTAGCAGTTACTGGAGCTCAAAACCTACGCACAACTGATGAGTCTTATGCTTTGCAAGTGCTGCAGGATGTCCCTTTCCAGAACAGTTATATTCAAATTTGGAGACAATATTAGTGGATAAGGATATGGTCTTTGAGGTCAGAATGCATAGATTTATGTTCGGTTCCTCCTCCTTCTGTGAGACCACAGTCAAGTAACCAGGCTGTCTGCGCTGCAGTTTCCCCAGCTTTACAGTAGGAAATTCTAATAGGATCATCTCCACAGAGATGTTGGGTTAATTGAGTAGACTTACTAATTTTAACCTTTAGAACAGTGACTGGCACTGAGTATGCATCACTCAAATATATGCTATTATTTATTAATTTAGCCTTCAACTGTAACCAAACAGTATTTCAAGATATGCCATGAGAAGTTAATTTTCTCCACAGTGAAGTCCAGTTTTCTTTCCATATGGACAATAAGCAGTTCCAATGCCCAGGATAATGACTGACGCTTCCTACATGTTCAAAAAAAGTAGTTGTTAAATGAACTCAATGGGGAAGGCATACACATGAATTAATGAATGCTGAACATTCTTCATTTTGTCATAGAATATGTGATGATCGACTTGTTCCAAGTTGGTCTGTACTCTTCCAGTGGCCTGCCAAGTTCATGTGCCACAGTAGTAAGTTTTCCATTGGAAACATTTTAAGCTGCTGCAAACGGTAATGGGAGAGCATGTTCCTGCTTTCTCATTCTCTTGAACTGCTGCAAACTGTTTTTTTTATTTTTCCAGTGGTACTTGTGAACAAACGGAAATAATTGTGTATATTCCTCTCTTGCAAATCTCCAGTTAGCAAATTTGTCATGAAGAGTCTAAACTTCACCAACATTGTCAAGATCATACAGAGCCTTAGTTTTCATTGATCTTGCACAGTGGTGATCTGTAGCTGCGTGAGTGTATGGAACAGAATGCCAGCATCAGCTCAGATATCATTATTTACACCACATACTCCAGAAAAAGCAGGTACAGTGCTCTTATTTATATTAAGGACAAATAGGATTGTCAAACGTACTTGACATTTAATTTCCTCAAATCTTTAAAATTTCATAGAGAATAGGACTTTCATAACTCCTTCTTGATCCTTGACATGTATTCAAGATGAATTATAACGTTAATGACTGATTTTTTAAATGTGTAAAATGTTCGTTAACTATATTATTATTTTGAAAAGTTAGATGTCGAATATAGTCAATGGATTATAAATTTGACTAAATGTTAGGCTTTAATTTTAGTATAAAATTTTATTTTAACAAAGCACTTTCATATTTTCAAATAATATTTATCAATTCAAATACATTTGCTTGGGCAGCCTTTAGCATATAGATATAAACAATAAAAAATTTCTTATATTTCTCTGATTTTTCAAAAAATCATTAGATATTATCAGGAATATGTTGTTTATGTTAATAATATAGGTTTCTACTGTAAGTTACAATTTAATCACTAAAGGATCATGTGTGATATAAATTAAGAAGTCAATTATTTTTACTGAAAGTATAGTATTAATATCATGATTCCACTTCAAAAGATATTAACAAAAGATACCTACAAATATGATAAAACAAGTTTGAAATGTATCCTGGCATAGATATGACTAGCATTGAAAAAAGTAGTGAATCACATTAAAAACAAATACACTTAAATAGAATTTAAGAATATTCCCCCAACTATAACATATCATTTATTTGTGAAACACTACTTTTAAGTTATTGTCATTAAAGCCATTTTTAGTCAATTCCAGAAACAGTTCAGATGTTTTCTTGAATAACATTATCCCTTTCGATTATCTTACAATTATAATAGTCCTAAAGTTTACAGCCATGTAATTTAAGGAGTAACTGATAGGAGATATGGAAGAAGGTTTCTTATATAGTAGATGAGTTAATTTATGAAAATTATGGGAGATATCTTCAGTGTTCTAACTTTTGGATTGTCTGGAATAGAGGACTTTGCCACATGCGATTCCTGATTGTAGGCCTGGAAACAAATGGGCTGAATTTCAGTGGCCATAGGTTTGGAGCTAATATTACTCTTTACATAGCTTTTCTAAATGTATTCAATAAATGTCTAATCAGCCTCAGAAGTACTAGGGGATGTGTAGCCCAGTGTTGTGCTAGCCAGCCAGCTAATTTGTGGGCTTTACCACATTTGATGGCTTAAATACTCACTCCGTAGATAATTCCAGCTACTAATGATTTAACAACGACTTTGAACAACTCCTGAATATTTCACAGTTTGCTCTACAAAGCTGGTACAAGCCGGCTCCAGGACACCACTGAAAGTCTAATATTTCTGGAGATAGATGGGCCAAATGTAATATTTACCTGGAATACTCTCTAATTTATGCCAACGAACTAATAACAATTTCAGAATTACTCAGCTCCAGAGAGGCTTTCTTCATTGAGCTCTGTGCATGGTCAGGCTGTCTGGGAAGCTGTCTCGGGAAGTGAGTCCTGGGTCTTCAGCAGTAGTAGAATCACATCACCGAGCAAACACTTGTGATGGATGAATGTGAGTTTGAGAGTGAAGTATTACACAGTTTATGATATTGGTGATAAAGACAGTATTGTTAGCAAAGTATCAACTATAACATAATAAAAATGGAAACATTTTAGACTTTTAGTGAATGTATCAGGACAGCTAAATTCAGGTAATAATTCTCCTTATTGCATTGTGTGCTATCATCCTGCTGTAGATAGATTATAGAATTCTTGAGTTGGTCTATTCCTGCCCTTATCTGATATTTTAGTCAAAACAAAGTATTTTTTTTCATGTTACATTATGATGAGTTTACATATAACCTTAAACATCATGGCTGAGGTGTTTCTATGCAATAAATGACTCCGAATGATGGCAGTCTAGATATCGTGGCCCCTGAATTCAGTGACATGTCATCATCGCTGAAACTGTCACCAATTTTTGCACTTCACATGTTGACTACGTTGGCCATCATAAAAAAGCTTTAAATTTGGCCGGGCACAGTGGCTCACGCCTGTAATCCCAGCACTTTGGGAGGCCAAGGTGGGTGGATACCTGAGGTCAGGAGTTCAAGACCAGCCTGGCCAACATGGTGAAACTCCATCTCTACTAAAAATGCAAAAGTTAGCAAGGTGTGGTGGTGCGTGCCTGTAGCCCCAGCTACTGAGGAGGCTGAAGTAGGAGAATCACTTGAACCCAGGAGGTGGAAGTTGCAGTGAACTGAGATAGCACCGCCGTACTCCAGCCTGGGCAACAGAGCAAGACTTCATCTCAAAAAAAAAAAAAAAAAAATACTTAAATTTATACATTTTCAGTGCAGATTAATGAAAACCTTTGATCTAGTTTAAGATCCTCACAAATTATTTTTACCTGTTAATTCAACTTTATAGACATGATGCTGAAGGTACTGTAAGAGGACCAGGTTAGTACTGTTGCCAGTGGTTAGAATCATCAGCATGGATTCTTCAGTGGGGATGACCAGTGAGCCGATGGGGATAACACCACATCTGCAAGACATTAGGTAATCACTCCAAGAGACCGCACGTTTTATCACTGGTTATGCAGTACCTGAAGACTTACAACATCACGAGGGAGATCAGATACCTAGCCAAAAATATCAACTAGCCACAATGCACCAAGGACATCTCTATATTGCACCATTTATAATGGCTTCCTGAGAAAATGAAAGAGACTCTAAGAAAGCCGTTCTTGTTTAGGATCCTTCAGACAAGAGCCTGTCTTCATGAGGGATTGGGGAACAAGCTAACACAGCTTCCCGGGAGACAGAAGTGATTACGGAGAGATTGATTTGAGCCTCCTATCTGCCAAGAGAAGAGGATTGAGTGATGCTTGGAAAAACTGAAGAACACAGGGTGTTCCTAAGAGAAATGTGTGCTATTATAAGAAAATTATTTTTCTGTACTATGAAAAGAAGGCCTGGATTGCAATCTGCTACCTTATCTGTTTTCTTATTACAAGTACCTACTCTCATTTCTAAAGGTCCCTTCTTATGTTCTGGCCTGAATTATTCTGTGGTTATAACCTCTGTGTGTTTATCTACCTTTTCATACTCCAGGATCTTCTCTCCAAATCTGCAATGCAGTTTTCTTATTCTATACTCTATTACATAAATAAAATGCTGTCTATTTCTCATGTGTTTGGTAAGGTGCACTCTGCAGCTGACCTATTAGGGTAACTAACACACAGACTATGAGGGCAGTAGACTTACGTATCCAAGTGTCCCTGTTTTGTGGACATGCTGGCATATTGGCTGGTAGACTGTCTTAGATGACGGTGGCAGAGCAGTAAGTTTTATCATGTTTTCTGGGGCATTGCGTAGGATTAGTGAATTAATCAGGATTCTCCAGAGGGACAGAACTAACAGGATAGGTGTATATATAAAGAGGATTTTATTAAGGAGTATTGATTCACACGATCACAAGGTGAAGTCCCACAACAGGCCTGTAATCCCAGCTATTCAGGAGGCTGAGACAGGAGAATGCTTGAACCTGGGAGGCAGAGTTTGCAGTGAGCCAAGATCGCGCCACTGCACTCCAGCCTGGGTAACAAAGTAAGACTCCATCTCAAAACAAACAAACAAACAAACAAACAAAAAACAGAACAAAACAACAACAACAAAAAATCTGTGGGCAAGTGACAAAGCCAGGACTTACCTCTGGATTTATTCACTCAGAAAATACTCCTCTTACAAAAACAGAAGAATTTCTAAATAGGGGAAAACAAGGGGATTTATTAAAGTTGGAGATTAGTATGTAACTATTTTTTTTCCCCTGAAGTTTCCCAGAGTAAAGTCTAGGCATTATAACTGAATCCATAAAGACATATAAAAAACAGAATAATTCCGTGCATTCACCCCAAGGAGGGCTAGACAATGACCACGAAAGCACAGAGATCCATTTTAGAAGTGGAAAATTCTGAAACCTCAAATGCATTTTTAAATGATCCCTCGCGCATGCTAATGGCTTTCATAGGGGCGGAGACTTCGTGCTATCTTTTCGCTCTCTGTGGCTCTCCATGGTTATACAATAGGCCTGTGTGTTATATCCTCCTCCTTAAAAAGACCGGGTGCGGTGGCTCATGCCTGTAATCCCAGCACTTTGGGAGGCCGAGGCAGGCGGATGAAGAGATCAAGAGATTGAGACCATCCTAGCCAACACAGTGAAACCCTGTCTCTACTAAAAAATGAAAAAAAAATTACCCGGGTGTGGCGTGCACCTGTAGTCCCAGCTACTTGGGAGGCTGAGGCAGGAGAATCACTTGAACCCAGGAGGCAGAGGTTGCAGTGAGCCCAGATGGTACCATCGTGCCACCGCACTCCAGCCTGGCGACAGGATGAGACTGTGTCTTAAAAAGAAAAACCTTAGGTTCCTGCAGGAGAGGGCTGTTCATTTCTCCTGTTGCTGTGGATCGCCCACCAGCCCGGCCCTTCCTGCGGTCATTCTTTTCAATGCCTCTTACAGCATCCTTAGGTGTCATGGGCACGTAGATCGGGATTACAAATACACAGATCCAAGTCTCTGCACCAAAAGCCTGTCTATGGGAGAGACACACAAGTGATCATTCTTTCAATGCCTCTTACAGCATCCTTAGGTGTCATGGGCATGCAGATCGGGATTACAAATACACAAATCCAATTCTATGCACCAAAAGCCTGTCTATGGGAGAGACACACAAGTCATCTTGAATTTCTGAGCTGAAGTCTGTGTGAGGGGAGAGGCTGAGGCTGTGGGTATAGAACAAAGAAGTTGCTGAACTCAGCACTGCATCTTCAAGAGCGCTTCCAGTGTGTCCCTTCAGATGAGACAGCAGTGTGGTTCTGCACGTGGACCCGCGAGGCGTGGTGGTGAATTAGGTGGACAGACTCGTCTCTGCCAGGATAGTAAGAAGATCTGCCAAGGACATGTTTGGTGCTATGAGGGTGGGTGGGGCCACAGTCCAGGCTGGATGAGAAATACGAGGAGGTCACATCACAAAGCAAAAGTAAGTCTCTAGGGCCACATACAGGAGCCACAGTGATGGGGAAGGCCCAGGGAGCAAGGTCTGGAGAAATGAAACGTTGCAAACCCATGAGTCCTCACTGTGACTGTAAAACTGCAGGTAAAAAATTTACCAAAAATCATCATATAACAGCAGTTTTTTTTTTAATTTGACTTTCCAACAAAAATGCAAATTCTGTGATAATAAATTGCATATTACGTTTATTTTATTTTGTTTTGTTTTATTTTTTTGAGACAGTCTCACTCTGTCACCCCGGCTAGAGGGCAGTAGTGAGCTCATCTCACCACAACCTCCGCCTTCCCAGTTCAAGCGATTCTCCTGCCTCAGCCTCCCGAGTAGCTGGGAGCACAGACACCCACCACCACGCCCAGCTAATCTTTTTTTGTATTTTTAGTAGAGATGGGGTTTCACCACGTTGACCGGACTGATCTCAAACTCCTGACCTCAAGTGATCTGCCTGCCTCGGCCTCCCAAAGTGCTGGGATTACAGCCATGAGCCACCGTGCCCGACTGGCCACAGATTTTGAGTAAAACTTCTCTTCTTTTGGAGGATAGGTACAGATCATTCCCAAATCTATAACATGCCAGTTAAGTAATTTTTTTATATATACTTTAAGTTCTGGGATACATGTGCAGAACATGCAGGTTTGTTACATAGGTATACATGTGCCATGGTGGTTTGCTGTATCCATCAACCCGTCATCTATATTAGGTATTTCTCCTAATGCTATCCCTTCCCTAGCCCCTCACCCCACAACAGACCACAGTGTGTGATGTTCCCCTCCCCATGTCCATGTTCCCATTGTTCAACTCCCACTTATGAGTGAGAACATGCGGTGTTTGGTTTCCCATTCCTGTGTTAGTTTGCTGAGAATTATGGTCTCCAGCTTCATCTATATCCCTGCAAAGGACATGAACTCATCCTTTTCTTTGCTGCATAGTATTCCATGCTGTATATGTGCCACATTTTCTTTGTCCAGTCTATCATTGATGGGCATTTGGGTTTGTTCCAAGTCTTTGCTATTGTAAATAGTGCTGCAATAAACATACGTGTGCATGTGTCTCTGACAAAGGGCTAATATCCAGAACCTACAAGGAACTTAAACAAATTTACAAGAAAAAAACAACCCCATCAAAAAGTGAGTGAAGGAGATAAACAGACACTTCTCGAAAGAAGACATTTATGTGGCCAACAAACATAGGCAAAAAAGCTCATCATCACTGGTCATTAAAGAAATGCAAATCAAAACCACAGTGAGATACCATCTCACACCAGTTTCAATGGCGATCATTAAAAAGTAAGGAATTTTTTATCCTGCCTCTATATCTTACATAATCTGAAATGTGATTTTTTAAATTCTGTGTTATTCTTCTGCAAGAGAGTAACCAGCATTTTTTGAGGCATTATTTTGTGCCAGGTAGTGACACACGTTGCTGGACATGACAAATGTTGCTTCATTTAACCTCTTTAAAGATCTTCTAGGTTTTCTTTCCTAAGACCTGATTCTCAGAGACCCTCTAAGATGATATTGAGGGTGAGGGGACTGGGCTGAGTAACTTACCCCATGCCAGGCCAAATCAGCCACAGAGCTTGCGTTCAAAAGACATTTGGACTTCAAGTGCACATCTACTTTCTCTACTGTCCTCCCCCTAGCTCCAGCTGTGTTCCTCTTTCCTGTGACTTGGGAATGGGAAGACAGGGGCAGGCCATGTGGAGTGCGGAGCCTGGGCTGCAGGCAGGGGAGGCGGTGCAGAAGGCAGGAGTCGGCCGCTTCTCCTCCTGACTGCCTGATGTCCAGCCCCACAGTACAGCACACCCTACTTGCCTCAGTGTTTTCACAAAAGCAAATACATGGATGTGTATTCCTTGTCAATGCATGTCCTTATGTTCAGGTCGGAATCATTTACTTTCTCCTAATGGATTTATTTTCTTTATCCTTCCCGGTGTTTCACTGATGTAGAGGGGAGAAGTGGATACGTGACTTGTATACGTCAATTGGAGAGATGCATTTGCAATTTTTTGACACACTTACCAATTAAGAAACTGCACATGGGAGAGGGTGAAATGCCAGCAACTTAAGCTTTGCCCTCATCACTTCACTGGGGCATGAGTTCCCCATTGCTATGGCCACGGAGTTGGGTCCAACCTGATCATTGCTTCCCGAACAGCTAGCCTCACACCTGACTGGTGGGCTGACGGACCTGTGGCCCAGGAAGGAAGGCCTCAGGCAGACCCCTTGGTTTATAGAACAAAATATCGCTCTGACTATTCTGTTAATTAACAGGAAGCAAATAGCCCTGCACTTGAAGATAGTTAAGCATCTGTTTTCTTTTTGTTAGGCTGAAGATATCTTATAGCTTCTTCTCTTTCCCATATTAGATCTGTTATATCCACTAGATATAGCTTCTAACATAGAAACAGTTATAGAAAACTGGCACTGAATAAAATTTAGAGTCAATCTTGGTAGAATAGTCTATCTTCTTCATTTTAAAGATGAGGACGCTGAAATGAAAAATAGTTCAATGACTTGTGCAAGACTCTGTGCCTATGGAAGGCAGAATCACCAAAACATTGTCCTGAGAAAATTGTCAAAAATTTTGTTTAATAGCAATGGATTATGTTTTCTTATGATAAAATTGACTTGGCTAAAGAAACAATGAATGTAAAATGGTTTAATATAACTATGGGTGGGGGAAAGGCTTAAATATATTCTTCAGTCATTGACCATGTTTTAGTCTCCTTTTATCTCTGTGTTTGTAAAGGGGTCCAGATGATATTGTTCATGTAATTGCCCAGATTTCCAAACCAATCACTTTCTTGATATAGAAACTTTTGGGATGACCTTGTCTACTGAATACTTAGAGTGAATTCTCATAAGAATCCTACTGAGCATACATTAATTTTGTCCCCAGCTAAAGAGGAGGAAACTGGTGCATAGACTGGTGACATGGTGTCTTGCCCAAGGTCAAATAGCTGGCAAGAGACAAAGCTGGGATTTGCACTGATATATTCTCACTTAAGTCTGAGCTCAGAAATGCTAAGCATAAGAGGACTTTAAGTTCTGAGACTTTTTAAAAATTTCTTTTGTGTGCAAGTGTCCATGGATCATTCTTCTCTCATGGCTGTAACTGGTTACTTTTGTCACAGTTTCCCAGTGTAGGAGTGACAGCTGATGTGTCTCTTTCCCTGGTGGGAAAAGCGTAGGTGGTGGAGCATTACAGAGGCATTTTGTCCTCTATTCAGTCTAAATAGAATGATAATTTTATTTGCTTTTAATTTTAAAATAAAATATTCATTACATAAAACTCACAGAAAACTTTCCGTAATAGATAAGCTAGAAACACACTAAAACCGACTGAAGGAGTGATTGAATAAACCAGTGAATTTAAAATTTTCTCAAACGTCACTGAAATAAGTGTCTTAGTTCATTCGTCTGAATCTTTTCATTCTTAATCTTAACTTTACTATTTCTTTAAAAAAATATTTTTAGTAATGAGTAAAGGCAGAAGTTTCCTTTTTACTTCCGCAAGAAAAAATATTGTATAGGTTACCTAATTTTACAAAATAGATTTCGTGATGATTCACAATTGAGTTTCCCTCTAAAACACTTAAATCACTACTTTTCTACTGTGTAAATTCTGTTTATTCAATTTCTATGATTTTTATAATCATAACAGTTACTATCATTTATAAAATTGTAACCATGACACTAAGCTCTATGTTAGGCACTTGGTATATATTTTTGTTCAATCCTTACAACATCTTGTGATGAAAATGTATATTAGAAACTCTGTATCATAGATAGGCAAAACTTCCTAAATTAGTTAAGTGTGAACATCAACACGTTTATTAAGTGATGTTGCCAACATTTAATTTCAAATTATCCGACACCAAATAGTGCCATTACACCTTTATATTTATTTTAGTTTTATAGTGTTTTTAAAAGTTAAGACATTAAAAAGCATTAAAAAAAAAATCCAGGTATGAAGGAAGCAAATCACAGCCAAACATGAGTAACCTTGTTGAATTCTCTTGCAATCTCCTTTATAATCAATCATTGCCTCCTTTCTTTTATCTTCATGACACCCAAAATTTGGAGTTTATTCCAGAAACTTACTGAACATGCAGATGTAAGTTTTCCTAAGAAAAATATTAGCTTGTTTTCTTGGGAGACATAGAGATATTTAGAAGCATGATTGAAGATGAGTGAAAGATGAAGCCGTGAATGAAACGTAAAATATCTGTGTAACTACTGCTCCAGAGAATGTCATTGGAAGCGTGACTGCAAGTAATTTATTCCCCATTTCTGGCCATAACCAGTGGTGAGAATGTGAGTATTTTCCCATTCGGCACCTTCTCCTCTCTAGACATGTGCAAACATATGTTTACTCCCCTACCTCCAGTATTCTTGTTAGCATGCAAACTCTGGCAAGCCTCCTTGTCTCTTTGGATGTCTAGAAATAGCAGGTCGTAGGAACTGGAGGCACTTAAGTGGTGTCTGTGACTGATGATGCAAGACATAGAGCCTGGCTCACCTGTGCCCACTCCCCCAGGGCAGTCTCCCTGACAGCTCGTCCTGGGGCTGGGGGTATTCAGAGTCCTTGAGTTTCAGGCGCCTCTGTAGCACTTTCTGTGTCGTCCATCCCACCTGTCACCTGGTCTCCGACGAGACACCGCCTTATGAGACCACATCTCAGCCCCAGGGCTCATCTCCAGGAGAGACTTGGTTGCCTTTTCTTCATTTGTTTAATTAGATTGTTTAATATGTAAGAATCAATACACATATGTGTATTTTTACCCACTCAATCGTCTTCCTTTCTGGTTTACATAACTTTTTTGAGATCATTCTTTTTCGTATATTTGTAAAGAACCTCCTTAAGTAGCTGTTTTTAAAATTAATCTTATTATTGGGAGTTCACCTTTCAGCCAAGTTGGTGATAAGGAGTGTGTTGATACAATACCTGAGACATTTAAAAATCTGTAAATATTTTCTCTTCCTTCTCACATAAAATAGCCTCTTTGCTGAATAAACATACTAAGCAGAACATCCTTTTCCCTTCTATCAAGGGCTCATAGTGCTGTTGGTCCATGCTACCACAAAAGGGTTTTGTCGTGCTACCAAAAAAGACAAAACTAACTTTGATTTGTATTTCCTCAAACATAATCCGCTTCTTGTTCTGGGTTTGTGTACAGAATTCTTCTGGTGTTGTTAGTGTTAATTCTGTGAGGTGACGTATTCCTATTATTCTCATACAGCTTTGTTTCATTTACAGGGGCCATAATGAAGCACTTTTAACATCATTCTCAGACGCTTTAATCAGTCGTAAAAGTGTATCTTCCATTATTTTTCTAATTATTGATTCTGTGCCCATAATTATTTCTCAACAAACTTCAATATCTTTTGCTTTCATCTAGAGAATCTATAATTTTCTCTCATCATCTTTTCATCTTTTGTTCCTTCAAAGTTTCAGCACAGTCATTCCACACATCTTTGGTTGATTGATGTAAATGTTAATTCTGTATTTTATCACATCTAATGATGTTCTGGTTTGTTCTGTATCAGTTATTGTACTGCGACTTTTAAATTCCCGTCTCTCATTTTTTAATACTCACTCTACCCTCTTTCATACATCTGAGAGCAGATGTCAATAATTTACTGAGATCTGCTTGTGATGCTTGGGTTGCTTTATTTCAGGGGTAATAGAAATTCTCCTGAAATTCTCACTAGCTTATTCTCCCATTTTATGCACGAAAAAAAAAAAATTTTTTTTGACTGTTTCTCCATCACTGTTTTGTTTGCTTACTTTCCTGGTGCACTGGTTAATCTCTGTTGTTCTGCTGTAAGTATTTTATATCTCTGCCAACTTCACTGGCATTTTGACGGGTTTTGCTTCAGAAATTTTCCTTGCCACATTTGTCACTATCGTTTTCACATGACTCCCAGCTTGCTACTCACCTGGAATTTAATGAATCTCACCTTACTCCTCAAGCATCCACAATTTCTTCGTCTAAGTATTTAGTCAAAACCACACTTCTTAAGAGGAGCAAAATACTACTACTGCAATAGGGAAGGAAGTGTGCAGGTGATAAAATGTGTCGGGAATTCAAAAGATAAGAGGTCACTTTAGACAAAATTGGAGTTAGAAATTGCAGAGTCAGACAGAAGATGGATGAGTTTTTTCCTGGTTGTAAAGACTCGTGAGATTTGCAATAACAGAATACTTCAAATGGTGGCAGAATGTGGCTGGGTCTGGCGGGCATGACAAGGCTTTTATGAAGGGTCACCACGAGGACAATAATGAACACAACTGCCATTGATCAAGTGTCTGCTGGATGCTGACAAGAAGTACACACCTTGCCTGCACTGCATTGTTTAATCCTAGAAACCTCATGGGGAAATCAGTATCATTCTCATTTACGGATAAGACAGAAGGTTAAACAATTCTTTCAAGACTCTCATTGAGTAAGCAGCAAAGCCCAGACTCCCTCTTTTATCAATGTGATTGTACTCATTCATTTAAAAAATGATTTAAAAAATGTTTAACTAATATATAATAATGGTACCTATTTATGAGGTACATGTTTCAATACTGGTATACAATGTGTCATTGATCAAATCATGGTAATCAACATATTCATCACTTCAAATATTTATCATTTATTTGTGTTGGAGACATTTAAGTTCCTGTTTTCTTGCTCTTTTGAAATATACAGCAAATTATTGTTGACGATAGTCACCCTGCAGTGCTGTCGAACGCTGGAACTGATTCCACTTATGTGACTGGACTTTCGTACCCCAAACCAACCTCTTCTTGTCCACCCCAACCCCGCCTCCATGTTGTCACTTACATGTGGAAACTTAAAAAGTTGATCTCATCGAAGTAGAGAGTTGAACAGTGGCTACCAAGGGCTAGGAGGAGTGTGTCGAGGAGGGGAAGAGGGGGTGGGGGCTAGGAGGAGGGTGTTTTGGGTGGAGGGAGGGAGATGCAGGGCAAGGAAAGAGGGGGGTTGCTTTTTATACCATTTCCAAACCACAGGTGGGCTGAGACAGAGAAAACTAAGCCAGGTCTTCTCGGGAATCCTTTCCAGTGGATGGGGCACATCCAGCTTCTTCGGCTATCTTGAGCTGAGACTAATTCTCTCTGTAGCAGGGCAGCACAAAGAGAATTACGGGAATTTATGTACCATTTAAAGCTGACAGAAGGGAGTTGGCAGGGCCCTGAGGGTGGGGATGTCAGTAATACTTAAACTTCCAGAGAACCATCTGGGAGATTTTAGCATGAAACACCAAGTTTCTTGACTTCCTGCCATCTGATGCCATCCCAAGACTGCTGTGTTTTAGAGGAATTGTGCATTTCACTGCCTGGGCAAACTGTGTTTTCCTACTCTGAATCACTAGCAGCTTTGACTTTGTGTAGCACAGGCTGGTAGTCATAGAGTTACATGCGAAATAATGTATGAATCCTCTTCTTAATAGCAGTGCATTGAATTTTATGAGAGACTCCTAGTGTTTATATGTGGGGCTAAACATCTCAAATAAAGCAAGGATAACCCAGAATTAATGATATATATTTCTAACTCCCTTTCTTTTTTTTTCTTTTTCTTTTTTTTTTTTTTTTTTTTTTTTTTTTTTGAGTGTTCAAAGTGTGAACTTTCTTTTTTCTTGGTTGGAATCAAATCTTTGTAATTTCATACTGGCTATTGTGGGCTATTGGTATGTGTTGCATACAGATATAAAGGCTTCTATGTGTATTTTTGGTTAATTTATTAGATTTTATTTTTAGAGCAGTTTGTACAGCAAAATTAATCAGAGGACATAGTTTCCCTATACCTGCTGCCCCCACACATGCACAGCCTCTCTGCTGCGAACATCCCAACCAGAGCGGTGCATTTGTTACAATGGATGAACATGCATTCATGCCAAATTACCAAAGTCCATAGTGCATGTTAGGGCTCACTCCTGCTGCTATTTACTCTATGGATTTGAGCAACTGTATGAAGTCAGTGTCCGCCATTGTAACATCACACAGAGAGTTTCACTGTCCTAAAAATCCTCTGTGCTCCTGCTCTCCATCCCTCCCTCCTCTAACCCCTAACAGTCACTAATTCTTTTACTGTCTCCATAGTTCAGCCTTCTCCAAAATGTCATGCAGTTGAAATCTTACAACACGTAGCCTTCTAAAATTGGCTTGTTTCACTTGGTAAAATACATTCAGTTTTCCCCATGTCTTCTCATGGCTTGACAGCTCATTTCCTTTCAGCCCTGAATAATATTCCATTGTCTGAATGTACCACAGTTTATCCATTCACCTGCTGAGGGACATCTTGGTTGCTTCCTAATTTTGGCGATTATGAATAAAGTTGCTATAAACATACACGTGCAGGTGTTTGTGTGGACGTGGACATACTTTTTTTTTTTTTTCTTTTTCTTTTTTGAGATGGAGTCTCGCTCTGTCTCCCAGGCTGGAGTGCAGTGGTGCGATCCTGGCTCACTGCAAGCTCCACCTCCTGGGTTCCCGCCATTCTCCTGCCTCAGCCTCCCGAGTATCTGGGAATACAGGCGCCGCCACCACGCCCGGCTAATTTTTCTGTATTTTTGGTAGAGACAGAGTTTCACTGTGTTAGCCAGGATGGTCTCGATTTCCTGACCTCGTGATCTGCCAGCCTCAGCCTTCCAAAGTGCTGGGATTTGTGTGGACATACGTTTTCAGCTGCTGGTGGTAAATTCTAAGATATGTGATTATTTCATTATTTGATAAGAATATATTTGGTTTTGTGAGAAGCTTCCAAAGTATCTTCCAAAGTGACTGTACCATTTTGTATTCCCATCAGCAATGACTGTCGTATGTGTTTTTCTGTAGGAAATTTACATGTATATTTATCCAGTCTCTATGGTAGATATATGTGGGCAGGTTGTCACCTTATCATTAATTATATTTTTAGTTGTTTTATGATTGGCCCTTACAACCTCAGGTGAAAACAACTAAAATTATTTGATAATTTTTATATTCTAAGAAAGTGTGAACTTTCTTTTAAAATGTGTAATCGTTCTTCTTGCAACAGTGTTAATAGTTTCCAGACGTAAACTTGTTTTCATGTTTTTTACGAGGAAATTCACAGTTTGAAAGGCCTTTCTTCTGATACATAATTTGAAATGGAATGAATCAGATACATTATAGCCTCAGATTTCCAGTGTTCCTTCCTGTGTGTTCTGAATTGTCATTTCTAGCCCATTAATTTCAAACCTACAGTTATTAATTAAAGCATTTGTAAAATATCTTATTCCAAGACGTAGGGCCTTTGTACTGATTTATATTGTGCTGTCAGTTCTAAATCTTGGAAAATTATAAAATCTTTCTCCTATTCATTTTCCTGTCATCACAGTTTCTGACACAAACATGTTATTCAGAAAAACAAATGTGGTTTACTGAAGAACATCAAAAGGAAAAATAAAAAAAAAAAATATTGCTATCAAGGAAGAAACCCAATGATGCGTACATTTTTATTGGGGTGTATGCGTATGTGTGTGTGTGTGTGAGCGCGTGTGTGTGTGTGTGCATGCGTGTATGTATGTGAGCGTGTGTGTGTGTGCATGTGTGAGTGTGTGTGAGCGTGTGTGTGTGCATGTGTGTATGTGTGTGAGCATGTGTGTGTGTGAGCGTGTGTGTGAGCGTGAGAGCGTGTGTGAGCATGTGTGTGTGTGAGAGCATGTGTGTGTGTGTGAGCGTGTGTGTGTGTGCGCACATGCACAGAGGGAAAGATCATAGCGATCAATTGATATATTTGGATTATTTTGGTTTAATTGAATCAGGAGAAGCGGTCTCTTTATTTGAATGGACCCATATTGAATGAATTTTTTTTCAGTAAATTGAAATTATATAGTATATTTTATTTTTGATTTTTGGGAAATGTTTTCGTTTTGTTTATAAATTAATATTTTATCAAGGAAAATATATATTATCTGAATCAAAGTAACAACAGTATTTCTTTCCTGAAAAATCATTTATATACTTGAAAATCATTTATATAAATGAAAAATCATTTATATACTTATTGAGTCATTCTTATCATCTTGCAATACCCTCCATTAAAAGAAAAAAATCCTGACACATTCTTACTTCATTCATGTTAGTTAAGATATCTCAGAGATCTCCAGAACTTATTCCACTTCCTCACATCCCCTTCTGCCAATCCAGCTTAGCGCTTCTTCCATCCCTACAACTCTGCTGTTCTTCCTTGCCATGGTTATCCATGTCCTCCATCCAGTCAAGTCCACACGTCTCATCTTAGAGCTCATCTAATTCACATTCTTAGTAGCATTCAACACATTTGATCACTCCCTCCTTCTTAAGATCTTTAGTTTTATGGATTTTTCACAAAACACCATATTCTTGGTGTCCTCCCTATCATAGATTCTTCTTTGTCATTTCTTCCTCAATTCCTTGACCTCTAGATATGAAAGAGACTGCAGCTCATCCTCATTCCTCTTCCTTTCATGTGCCTTCCTTGGATACTCTGACAGAGTGTTAGTATTTTAGGTGGCATCTATGGTTAGGGACCCCCATTTATGTGTATCGAGTCCTGAATCTTTCCCAAGCTCCACACTGTTTTTTCTAAATGCTCACTGGACACCTTGGTTTGAAAAAAAAAAAAAACCATCTAGAAATGTCTAAAAGTCATGCAAAGCTTAGCAGACATCAATATGGCTAGCAAGAGTGCCCAGCACTTACCTCCTTCATAAGGAAGAACCGAAATGACAAGTAGATAAGTACAGTGTCTAGGGGAGAACACTGTAGTGAAGCAACAGAGAAAAGAAGACCCTCTGAGGCATGGAAACTCAAGACGGCAGCATGAAGATGAATGTGAAGTGCCAGGATAGGATCTGTTCAGTGCCAAGAATGGGCTCCTCATTGGAGGGAGAAGGTAAGTGGGAGATCCCCAGCAGGCCACTTTCCCAGCCCAGATGCCTGCATTCAGAGCTTCAGAAAAGCCTCACAGTCCTCACAGGCCCTGAGCCAAGGGTAAGGAGCTGCCTGGAGTCCACATGGCTGTATTGCTCCAGGGAGAGGATTCACGCCAGGTTCCTCTCTCATTCCCTGGGCCTCAGGCTGCTGCAGCATGGTGCCATTTTCAGGACAGAACAAATATCAGAGTACATCCTGCCCATGGGGTCAGTAGCCCCTGCATCTCCACAGCTTGAGAACCCAGCCATCATCCCACCACAGCCAAGCAGAAGGATGCAGGGCCATGACCCCAGCTGGACTCAGTGGTACGAACATGAACCCAGCACTCAAGTGCATGAAGTAACCTACACCACAGGTGGTCTAGCAGCGTCAGGAGGCCACTCTCAAGACAGAGGGAGCCAAAGTGCATGCTCCCCAGGGCCTGAGAGTTGAATTCCTGAGGCCCATCACCAACAACCACCCTGACTGTATGCCTCTTGCAGGAGACCAAGGACTGGTCTTTTGGGTACTGCTGCCACCAGTGAACACTCCCCACCCACAAGCAGTGGACTTGCTGAATGCCCACACATGCTTCCCGGGGACCCAAGGACCAGCCCACCTGAGGCCAACCACTGCCACAAAACTTGTTCCTCTGAGAAGCAGAGATGCCACATATGACCTTCTGTATCCCCAAAACAAACCCACCCAGAAGTCTCCGTCTGCAGTAGAGTTGAACCAACGCTTCCAGAAACACCTGCAGCCAAGGCTACTCAGGCAGCCACAAAAACTGCAGACATTGATTACAACCAAATAAATAGCATGAAGACTACGCTACTGTACTCATGCAGAATACAAACCAAGGCGCCCTACCCAACTGACACTATGAGACACATCTACAGGAAAAAGTTTTTCACTACTAAAACTACCCTCTAAAATTAGGAGCAATTGTGTTTTGTCAGATGTATAGATATCAATGTAAGAATACAAGAAATGTCTAAAAAGCAAAAATCATGACACCCACAAAGGAACAAAATCATTTTCTAATACCAAATCCCAAAGAAAAGGACAGCTACAAAATGCCTACACATTTTTAAAACTAATGATCTTAAAGATATGCCATGAAAATCAATAGAATAAAAATAGACAATTCAAAAAAGTTAGGAATAACAATTCATGATCTGAATGAGAAATTCAACAAAGAGATATTACACAAAAAGAACTAAGCAGAAATCTTGAAACTGAAGAATAAAATGAATAACATTTAAAAAATAAAATCATGAGCTTCAACAACAGACTAGATCATGATGAAAAAAGAATTTCTGAACTTGGGGACAGGATTTTTGGAATAAACCAATCAGACGAAAATAAAAGAATAAATAAGAATATAGAATGCCTACAAAATGTGTGGAACAAAATGTAGTGGGCAAATATTCCCATTATGGGAATTCTAGAAGGAGAAGACATCAGAAAAGGTGTAGGATATCTGTATAATAAAATAATAGCTGAAAACTTCTCAAATTTTTAGAGAAATATGTACATTCAGATCCAGGAGGCTCAAAGATCACCAAACAGATCCAATGCCAAAGATGTTCTCCAAAGAGCATTATAATCAAACTGTCAGAGTCAAAGACAATTCTTCCTTCTATTCTAGTGATTTTGTAATTTTCTCAAGAAAAAGAAAAATAAATATTTGAGGTTATGGATATCGCAGTTATCCTGATTGATCATTACACTTTGTATAAATGTATCAAAGTACCACATATACCCCCAAAATATCCACAACCTGATGTAGCAATATAATATACATATTTAAATACTTCAAAGACAAAAAGAAGTCTAAAAACAGCAAGAGAAAACAGTCAAGTCAAATATAAGCAAAAAGCCCCCAGACTAACATTAGATTTCTCAGCAGAACCCTTACACAGGCTAGGGGAGAACAGAGTGATATAATGAAAATGCTTAAAGAAAAAAGAAAAAAAAAGCCAAGAATACTATACCCAGCAAAGCTATACATTAGAGATGAAGCAGAAATAAAATTATTCCCAGATGAGGAAAAGCTAATAAAAATTTATCACTACTGGAATGGTCCTACAAGAAATGCTCATGGGAGCCCTTCATCCGAAAGTGAAAGGATGATAACCACCATCGTGAAGACACACAGTACAGTCATATCCACTGGTAGAGCAGACAAATAAATGAGAAAGAAATAAAACCATATCACTACGGAAAACCACCAAACCACAAAGACAACAAAGAAGAGCATGAGAATGGAACAAAGGATGTACAAAACAACCAGAACAGAATTAACCAAGTGACAATATAATTTAAAAAGCTATATCCAAGTATATACTGCCTTTCAGAAACTTGCTGCACCTGTAAAGACACACGTAGACTAAAACTGAAGACATGACAAAAAATTGTCCATGCAAACAGAAACCAAAAACTAGCCGGAAGAGCTCTACATTTATCAAATCACATGGACTTTAAGTGAAAAAATGTGAAATAGCTGGGTATGTTGTCCCTCTAATCCCAGATACCTAGAAGGGTGAGACATGAGAAAGCTTAAACCCAGGAGACAGAGGTTGCAGTGAGCTGAGATTGCACCACTGCACTCCAGCCTGGGTGACAGAGCAAGACTGTGTCTAAATAAATAAATAAATAAATAAATAAATGGAAAGGAAGATGAAAAAAATGTAAAATGAGATAAAGACAAAAATAATGTATAATAATTATAAACATATATGCACCCAACACTAGAGATCCCAGATATACAAAGCAAACATTATTGAAGGGAGAGATAGACCCCAATATAATAATAGATGTGGACTTAACATCCTACTACTCTCAGCATGGAACAGATTATCTAGACAGAAAATTAATAAAGAAGTGCTCAACTATATTGTAGACCAAATGGACCTAACAAACATTTATAGAGCATTTCATCCAACAGCTGCAGAATACACATTTTTCTCATCAGCACATGAACATTCTTCAGGACTGATTGTATGTTATCCCACAAAACAAGAGTCAATAAATTTTTTAAAAGTCAAAATTATATCAAGTATCTTTTTTTGACCACAACAGATAACATTAGAAATAAATAACAAGAGAAACTTTGGAAACTGTGCAAATACATAGAAATTAAACATGTTCCTGAGTATCCAATGGGCCTGTGAAGAAATAGATCAATGGATCTGTAAAGAAATTAAGAAGAAAATTTAAAAATAATTTTTTTTTCTTTTGAGTTGGAGTCTCACTCTGTTGCCCAGGCTAGAGTGCAGTGGTGCAATCTCAGCTCACTGCAACCTCCACCTCCCAGGTTCAAGCGATTCTCCTGCCTCAGCCTCCCGAGTAGCTGGGGCTATAGGCATATGCCACCATGCCCAGCTAATTTTTGCATTTTTAGTAGAGACAGGGTTTCACTCTGTTTACCAGGCTGGTCTCGAACTCCTGACCTCGTGACCCACCCACCTTGGCCTCCCAAAGTGCTGGGAAATAAAAATAGAAACACAACATACTAAAACCTATGAGATACAGTAAAAGCAGTGCTAAGAGGGTATTTTATAGCATTAAACACCCATATCAAAACAGTAGAAAGATTTCAAATAAACACTCCTAGCTCTGCGGCCTGGAGGAGTTGATGTGCCGTGAGTTCTTGTAGGGTGAGGCCAGTGCTTCCCTCCACGGACAAGTCACGTGGTGTCTGCCCTCAATGCTTACAGGGAGCTCTGCAGGGCAGGCAGAACAGCAAACCAACCGAAAGCATCAACCCAGGGAATATTATGAAGGGGAATAAGGATTTTGGCAAAGCAACTAGCTTTCTTGGACAGAGTGGGCTGTGGAACCATGGCTGAGGGAGGAACATTAAGCCGGGACTTAAGAAAAATGGCAGGAATAGAAATCCAAACATGCATGTTCTCACTTACAAGTGAGAGCCGAACAATGAGAACACATGGACACAAGGAGGGGAACAACCCACACTGGGGCCTGTTAGGAGAGCTTTAGGAAAAAGAGCTAATGCATGCTGGGCTTA
Organism: Theropithecus gelada; assembly: GCF_003255815.1. Lineage (NCBI taxonomy): Eukaryota > Metazoa > Chordata > Mammalia > Primates > Cercopithecidae > Theropithecus > Theropithecus gelada. Next base: position 8,123,122 of record NC_037676.1, read on the forward strand.
ATACCTAGGTGATGGGTTGACAGGTGCAGCAAACCACCATAGCATGTGTTTACCTATGTCCCAAACCTGTACATCCTGCACATGTACCCTGGAACTTAAAAATAAATAATAAAATAATTATAGGTATATATGTGTGTGTTTGTATATATATGTGTGTGTGTATATATATATGTGTATGTATATGTGTGTATATATGTGTGTATTTATATGTGTATATGTGTGTATACATATGTGTGTATGTGTGTGTGTGTGTGTGTGTGTGTATATATATAGAGAGAGAGAGAGAGAGAAATATGGAGCATCCAGTTCCAGGGACAGCTGAGGGAGTCCTTGCAAGATATAAGGAGGGTGCATATGTTGGAGGAACTAAAACCATTTTGGCTCAATGTCATTGAAGTTGCTCACAACTTGAAACGTATTATCCTTTTGTCTTCACTTTTCATTGGCATCTCTGGCTCTCTTTTACTATGAAAGAATTACATATTTGGTTAAAAATATATGTATGTCTATTTTACAGCTGCATATATGCATAAAATGCCATATCCTCTGACAAACTAAAAGCTGTCTATGCAAGACCAAGGCTGCATTTTCTGTTTTTACTGAGCATCAACAGCATGGAGTAAAGATGTGTATTTGACAACAGGACCTGCTGATTGTTGAGATGAAATACTGACAAGGACTTTCTCTGTCTACCTTTGCCTTGGCTTGAAAGAATTACAGAATGGCCCTTTTTCCACCCCTAATGAGAGCCCATTCATACAGTGTGAATCCTATCCGTACTCATTACAAATCGGCCAAACATGACACCCAAACCTTAATGAATTATCATCGCTTCCCACCAGAATTTTAATCAAGTCAGCACTGTGCTCACATGTCAGAAAGGAAACTACCAGGTCTCAATGATGATTCTTCAGTTTTAAAATTATCTGATTATCAGATGATGGTCACTTACAAACTGATTCATGAGAAACAAAACAATAGAAATAAAAATATCAGGTGCTACGTTTCACATGCAGTATTTACACTGGTTTGCAACAGCTGTCAACCTCGACACCTGTGTCAAATCGGACTGCTGAAATAATGTGTTCATACAAACACTGCAATTTGAAATAGTAGGTTTTTAAAAATAAATCATAAATCATAATGACTGTATTACTAATTTTAGTAATAATTTCAGGTAGCAAATTTAATGTATTCCTTATTGGCATTGCTTGGAAAAGCACCTGTTTAGAGCCTGTTGGAACTGTGGACATGGACTTGGGTATTAGTGGGAAGTCTGTCGTCCCTATGCTACCACTTACCCTTTTCTTTCAAGCTTAACAAACAGGCATTTGGTACTTTTCTACACTGTTTCAGAATTTCTGTTTCATTCTAACATAGAGTTTATTAAAATGTACTTCCAATATTACAGTTTCTGTTCCTCCTGTCCCATCCCTCTTCCTCCTTCCTTTCTCACACCCTCTGCGTCTTTCTCGTTACGTCTCTCTCTCTCTCTCACTTATATATCCATCTATCTGTGTATCATCTGTCATTTTTCCATCTGCCCATCCATCCATCCAGTCTATCATCTATTTACTATCTGTCATCTATCTATCTATCTATCTATCTATCTATCTATCTATCTATCTATCTATCTATCTATCTATCTGTCTGTCTATCTATTATCACCATCTATCTATCTATCTATCTATCTATCTATCTATCTATCTATCATCTAATCTGTCTATATCTTCTAATCTTCTACCATCCATCGAATCTATCATCTATCTATCATTCCTCTAATTATCATCATGTATTTATCTTCTTTAATTTTTTCTCCATACTATCCAGGGTTCTAACCTAACTTGTCCTTCCTCATAGTATTGGCCACCAAAGGAAGCATTTCTTCTTTCAGGAGAAAAAGATCTTGTGCTCTACAGAAAGAAGTTAATAGATTATAATATACTGGCACATCAAACATAAACCAGTGTTGTACAGATGCCTCAGTGCTGGTCATCATGACGAAGTATTCTTTGTAAAAAACAAACAAAAAACTTACAGGCTTTGTAAGACTTTGTATCCCCATAAAGTCTTTTGGGGTGTTAATATGGATAATTACATGACCTATACATATAAAACTTTGTATTTATTGCAGGGCATTCTAGGTCTGGTCAAAATATATGTCATTAACTATGACCAACATTTCTTTTGCTTATATTGATTTAGTTATTGGTTAATCCAAACACTCAAACACTGAAAATGTTAAAGTAAACATTTAGTAGATATTTGGCTTAAAAGTGTTGTAGAGGTTAAATTTCATTTTTAGAGGTGAAAATACATGAGTTGGGAGTACTAGAAATTCTGAATTTCATAAAACTCTATAATGCCAGGCTATCAAATGTATATAATTATCCATGTAACTATTTAAAGCAGCTCTGGGATCATTTGACATTGGTATTAAGGAGCAAAATTTAACACTATAACTAGATATTTACAGTATTTATTAAAAGTCATGGGAAGGCTGGGCACGGTGGCTCATGCCTGTAATCCCAGCACTTTGGGAGGCTGAGTTGGGTGGATCACAAGGTCAGCAGATCAAGACCATCCTGGCTAACACGGTGAAACCCCGTCTCTACTAAAAATACAAAAAAAAAAAAAAAAAAAAAATTCAGCCAGGCGTGGTGGCGGTGCCTGTAGTCCCAGCTACTCGGTAGGCTGAGGCAGGAGAATGGCGGGAACCCGGGAGGTGGAGCTTGCAGTGAGCTGAGATCGCGCCACTGCACTCCAGCCTGGGTGACAGAGTGAGACTCCATCTCAAAAAAAAAAAAAAAAAGTCATGGGAAGTACCTACTGTTCTAAGTCACTGTTTTGTACCTTCTATTTAGGTCATCAAACTTGCCTTTGAAGAATTTGAGCTGGAGCGAGGCTATGACACCCTGACGGTCGGTGATGCTGGGAAGGTGGGAGACACCAGATCGGTCTTGTACGTGTGAGTATGTTCTTGAGCTTCTTCTCCTGTTATGCATGCAGTGCGGGGCACGGTGGATGGAGATGAGATTCTGCTACTGGCTTGCAATTCGGCCTCAGGTGTTTGGTTAGTGCCATTTATGGCTAATCTAGTGGCCTGCAATCTGATTTCGTATGAGAACAAAATATGAGTATAATTTAGGATTATGTTTTATCTGTTTCAATTGTTTTCCTTCATTAAAAATATGTTTATGACAAAAATTAGTACACTCATGACGCAGCAAAAAATAATACATTTTTCAAATCAACTCCCCTTTCTTTTTTTTTTTGAGACAGAGTCTCACTCTGTCACCCAGGCTGGAATGCAGTGGTCCGATCTCAGCTCACTGCAACCTCCACCTTCCAGGTTCAAGCATTTCACCTGCCTCAGCCTCCTGAGTAGCTGGGATTACAGGTGTGCACCATCATGCCAGGCTAATTTTTGTATTTTTAGTAGAGACGGGGTTTCCCCATGTTGGCCAGGCTGGTCTCAAACTCCTGACCTCAGGTGACTTGCCCACTTCAGCCTCCCAAAATTCTGGGATTACAGGTGTAAGCCACCGCGTCCAGCCAACCCCCCCTTTTTTAAACTCTCTCCTCTGCTTCCCTGTGATGTTACATTATCAGGGTTTTTAAAGAAGTGCAGATGCTTTCTAGTTTGGGAAATATAGGTCTTTTTTGGAATAATGTCATACACCTTTCCATGCTTTCTGTAAAACTTCATGATAAAGTAACAGACATCACGGGGAAAAGTGTTGGGGGTGACTCAGTGTACCTCTGAAGAACTCTGTTTCCAGACTCTTAGCAAGAATGGTGACAGCCCTTGCTCTGAACATTTGCAGACTGATCCCACTTCTCAGTTTTTACCAGGATCACAGACTGTTCTGCAGCCCTATGACCTGGGCATCCGCTTTAGCTACGTCCAGAGAGACGGCCTCAAAGACAGTTTCTGTCCGTTTTATCAGACCTGGTGTATCAAAATTAGGAAAAGTGATTTGGGGGTGTACTTCCTCTATGTTTTTAGCAGAAAGGAAATACCCACCTCATCTGCCTTTGCCACTCCACAGATAGCTTCTCTTCATGATGTAGACCTTGAAACCACTAAACCAGAGCATCTTTCATTAATGGAAAGTGTTCTGCCGGTGTTCGTCTTGGTTTCTTTGTCGTCTTGTGTACTACTGAGGATGCCTCTTCATTTGTGAGGAAGCTCGCCCCTGGTAGCATCCCATATTTCTATGCTAGAAAAAAAGATGCAGTCTATTATGCTCACCTGATCCCCTTATTTATTGATTAGTTATGAGACAATTCACACATTGAAAAAGCTGTAGCCAACTGTTCTGTATATTCCCTTAAAAATCGATACAGCCAGAATAGGACTCCACCAGGAACGTGACTCCTTCCTTCATTGTATCTTGAATACTTTGCAAGAGAACACGTACTTCTAGCTTATCTTCCTGCTGGCCTATTCCAACTATTACTAGTCATCATAATTGAAATTATGTTGCTGGACCACAACTTATGATAATAATGATGAGGACAACACTAGTAATATCATAGCTAACTTTTATGTATCTCTTACGCACCATGCACTGTGTTAAATGCATAATACATTTTACCTTATCTGATCTTTACTATAATCCTGGGAATTTGGGGCTAATAATATCATTGTTTTGTCAGTGATGAAGCTGAAGTTTTGATAGGTTAAAGGATTTACCCCAATTCACACACCTAGTGTATGCTGAGGCAGGGATTCCAACTCAGGGATGTGATATTGTTCCAGGATCTGGAGTCTTCATCGCCTGTAGACCTACCATGATTTTAACCTGGTGCCCTTTGACAGTCTTTTGCATCTGACGCTCATACCCCCACCCCATTATTTCACTTCCACAAGCAGCTGTGAAGTGAATGTCTTTGTATGTAGATGTTGGCATACTTGTTTGGTATACCTTCAGGAACATTTCCAGCGAGGAATTTTGGGATGAAGAGGCATCTTCATTTACACTGTTATGTTTCTCCAATTATCCCCCCCAAAAAATTTATATAAACCGCAGTGGAACATAAAGGATCCTATTTTTCCACACCCTTGCCAAATGATGACTCTTTTTTGTTGACAAATTACTAGGTTTAAAAAAATAGCCTTTTTTAATTTTTAAAAACAGAGTCTTACATCTGAGGGCCCAGATACCTATATTTTGAGCAAGCCTCCAAGGTGATCGTCACACACACTGACTGCCTTTGACCTGGGACAGTGCTGGGAACAGCACCACAGTGGATAGAAACGAGCCGGCAAGTCAAAGACAGAGTTTCTGGCTCCAGCTATTTGCTATCCCCATGACCCTGAGGGAAGTCATTCTCCCTCTCTCTACGTCTCTTTTCCTGGCTATAAAATATGTATAATAAACTTTTCCAGCCTCTGGAAATGAGAAAAATGAAATAATGCATGCGAACACTCCAGAGAGCTGAAAAATGTAACCCACACATATTATTATTACCAAAACACCTAATTTAAGCGAGGATGTCACTAAAATAAATGAGGAAAATTGTTAAATACCGGCAACATTTAAAATATAAATGCAGCTAGGTGATGCCGTATGAAATCCCTTAGGTTATTATTAAAGATCTACAATCATACACTCATTTTTTAATGCGATTTGTTGTTAAGAAAGCAATTGCAAACTCTGTATTACATTGACATAAGGGTTATTAGAGCCTTCTCTCAATGGCTTGAATCTATAAATGAAAAACTAAATAGCCGACTGAATCAAACTGAGATGCCCTTTGGGAAACAGTGTAACCAGGACCAGCGGGGCATTTAATCAGCCGCAGAAGAGGAAGGAAAAACCACTGATATATGTCCTCAGTGTACCAGATCACAGAAAAATAACAGAACACAGTCAGAGAATCACAGCTGGTCTCTTTGAATAAACAGGTAATTTCAGGTGCTACATCAACAAATACTTTTGGGTACTTACATGCAAACATTCTTCCCAGCATGGAGTCTAACATCTAATTGGAGAAATGACGGATACACTGGAATAGTTTAAATACTAGTCGGTATATGAAGTCAGAGGATCACATGACACACATTTTAAATAAAGCAGCAGTTTAAAACCTCTTCATGGCAGACTGGCATTCATTACTTTAAACTCAATATTTTGTGGGTTTCCTTCTTGTGGGAAATATGGAATTCTAGTTAAATCTGGATTATAAGAGAAATTTGGAAAATGAAATAGCCTAAAAGTAGATCGCTCATCCTAAATAGGATTTTAAAATTTCTTATTTCTGGTAATGATTTTTCATTTTCTTAATTTTTATGACACAATATGAAAGAATAAAAACATTAAGGAACTCCTTCAATAATCCACCTTCCCTGAGAAGTGGATGAAGAAACTTGGGTCATATTTATAGAGTGTCAGACTTAAAAGAAAATTAAGTAACTTTCTTTGCAAATGTCTGTTGAGTTCTTTCCAAGCACGTCTATTGAGATTGTTCTTGAATTTAATTTGCAGAGGAACTGCATGGAGAGGTATGGCCTTCCCCGGACTTCCTCTGGCCTTTGCAGCTATTAGCCATTGGTCACCAGGGGATTTCATTAATTCCGGATGTTCTGTGGGCGGCAGGCACAGGTTACAGTTTTAAAATGCCCGTCCGTCTACGAGAATGAATAGTCAATATTATTGGAGACATCTGTGAGCACGCAGGGTAGCCTCTGCCTAACCAGATGTGTGGATTAACAAATCAGGATCCTGGTTCTTTCTTAGGGCTGGATTCATCCATTTTTGGTGAAACTACTTCTTGCTCGCAGACACTGCCTGGTGTGGCTGCGACTTCATTTCTCCCTGCTGTTTTCCGCTGCTCCTGAGTCAAAGGGCATCATTCTCTTTTTCTTAAAGACTGCTGAAGAGCCATAAAAAAGCAGACACTATGCACAGACGTGTGCGTGTTTGTGTGCATATCTTTATGTATCTTTAATGTTGTCACAGAGTTAATCACTAAACATTTAGTGCTTTGGGGGAAAGCATAAACAATTGATGTTGGTAATAAAGATATAAAGATATTGACTTAAATACATCCTAGATTTTTTAAAAAATCAGAAAACATGATTAGAAATCAAACCAATTAGAAACAAGATTCTTAAAACTCTGGAATCACATGATCCCAACTATTTTTCTGTATATTATCTTTCACATAATGGCACAGCCTGTGAGTCTGAATGCCACTGATAGTATAGACAGACTCAACTGTTTGGACCCTGTTCTTGACTTAAAGTCTATCCATTGTTAGCTTTTCTTTCCCGGCCTCTTATCTGGAAGCTTTCTTGCTTGATTCTTTGAATAATTATTTATTGAATGCCAAATATTATGCTAGGCCTTAGCTAGGAGACAGAGAGAAAAAATAAGCCATTGTTCTAGCCTTGAGGACTAATTAGCCTACTGATATAAATTTCACATAATTAGCAATATGAATCTATATTATTAATAGTAAGAGTGCTGGTATTGCTATAAATTTTATATGATATTTTATACTACGAGAAGCATGCTATCTTCTTCATACATTTATCTATTGGTTTTAGCCTTGAATGTAAGAGGTCAAAAGAAATGTTATTGGCCAAGCATGGTGGCACACGCCTATAATCCCAGAACTCTGAGAAGCTGAGGAGGGAGAAATACTTGAGGCCAGAAGTTTGAGATCAGCCTGGGCAACATGATGAAACCCCGTCTCTACCAAAAAAAAAAAAAATTAGCTAGGCGTGATGGTGCATGCCTGTAGTCCCAGCTACTCAGGAGGCTGAGGTGAAAGGATCAATTGTGTCCAGGAGATCAAGGCTGCAGTGAGCTATGATCACCCCACTGCACTCCAGCCTGAGCAACAGAGCAAGACACTGTTTCAAAAAGAAAAAAAAAACAATAATAATATTATGAGTTTCTAAACATTTATTTGGTTTGAGGTTAGAAAAAAAAAAGTCACCTCTTCTAAGTATATTTTGATTGTTTTTTTAGTCTTCTGTGTCTACAAAGTAAATTACTCATAAAATATACATCTCTAATGGGATACAAACAAGTTTAAAAACATATAAAACCATTAATATCAAAATGTTGATGGGATCTTGTTATAAAAAATTGATAATATTACTAAATGAGGTTTGAACAATGCCTTGAGGATTTATATGATTTCTGGGAAATCACAAAATATTCCATGGGATTCTTTTAGCACTTATTGCAATTTATAAGCTTCCAGGAACTCTTAAAAACATTCACAAATAATTTCGGCATTAAAAAGGTACCCATGTTCTTGACAATGTATTTGTAGGCACCTCATTTGAAAATTCTATCTGTCAATTCAATTATTCTAAGTAGATAAATGTAAGAATTCTAAATATTTGTACACCAAATTTACCCGATACTTTGGTGGGTGTAAAATATCCTCCTTGTGACTAGATGCATCAATTTATATATGGTATTCCTAAAATATGCCTTAAATTTATGCTGATAATACATCAATCACTGTTGTCTGAAGAGAGCAGCCCAGTTACTAGAATAACCAAGTTGCTTCTGTATAATTGCTAGCACAGTCTTGGCCTTCTCCTGTAGTGATGGTTACTCGGCCTGGTTAGTCGAGTGGTGTTATGCCAGGTGAGTGCTTTTGTGTCACCTTCTGTGTGTGACAGGTTCAGGACCAACTTCCCAGAATCAAGGAGAATTGAGTAGCCAGACTTTCGTCGTTACCACTGGAGAGTTCAGACATTGCCACACCTCTCCGGACACCCTTTGTGGTTTGGGTTTCCTCTTCCTAGAACCCTGTCGCTAGGGGAATACACAAACCGCTGGGCTTTAGCATTTTGGATCTGGGGAGAGCTGCAGTGGAGCTATCTGAGAAAGCCAGCACAGTCAGGGACCTTGGGGACCCATCGGACGTGTCTTGAGGGCAACCTTCCTACAGGGAAGAAGAAGCCATAGGTCCCACAGGAAGCTGAGCCCAAGGGCAGCTCCTGCTGCAGATAAGGTGGGGCTCCATTTCAGCTCATTTGGGGTCCAGGCAGCTGAGTGAACAGCAGGAATCATTTCCAGCTGTTCTGGCTGTTTTGTCACAGGTATAGACTCACTGTGGCTATTTTCTCTAAGGAGCCAAAAAATGCATGCCTGTTTTTATAGACCCAGAAGACCTAGGAATCTCTTCCACAATTCATCAGTCAAAACATTTAAATATTTTATTCTTTGTTTTTTAATCTTAAATTAACATCGAAGACTGTTATTATTTTGGGGAGATAAGTCCATTAAAACAATAGATGGTGTGTATTTATAGTGCAGCATCCCTGACTCCCTCTCGTATGCCTTTTACCCTCAAAGAATTGTTGCATCAAATAGAATGGTAGATAAAAAATAGTTTTAAAAAGGTTAAAAGTACAGTACCAGGAGAAGGTAATATGATATTACTATAGTTATCATCACTGTCTTAATATAATACAACATCCAGAGTTCTGCCATGTTCAGAATGAAATTTAAAAATGAAATGTAATGGAAAGGAAGAAGGAAAGAGGAGACTGAACTGTCATTTAGTGCACCTGTATCGTTTATTGACAAACTTGTGACAAAGATATCATTTCTATCTGCTAGATGCAGACAAGGAGCACTGGAGTTGACAGTCACTGAGGAAAAAAAAAAAAAAAAGGCTGTCTAATTGCTCATTGAACCCCTGGTGTTAATACAAAGGGATCTTTGTAGACTTTGTCCAGATCCCCAGTGGAAACGTTTTGCAAATCTATAGTAAAATGTCACAACCAGGATATTCACCTTGATGTGATCCACTGATCTTATTCAGATTTCCTGTTTTATTTTATTTTATTTTATTTTATTTTTATTTTTATTTATTTATTTATTTATTTATTTTTTGAGGCAGAGTCTCGTTCTGTCACCCAGGCTGAAGTGCAGTGGCACAATCTCAACTCACTGCAACTGCCGCCTCTCAAGTTCAAGGGATTCTCATGCCTCAACCTCAGAAGTAGCTGGATAACCGGCATGCGCCATCATGCCCAGCTAATTTAATTTCCCGTTTTATTTATATTCATTTGTGTTTCTCTCTCTCTCTCTCTCTCTCTCTGTGTCCCATTTTATTTATATTCATTTGTTTCTCTCTGTGTGTGTGTGTGTGTGTGTGTGTGTGTGTGTTAGCATGAAGTTCTATACAATTTCATTACCTGTTTAAGTTCATGTATCCACCACAGTCAAGACACAGGTAATCTCTAATACCCCAAAGGTCCCTCATGATTTCTTTAATAATAATAGCCAACTCCCTGTTTTCTACACTTAAACCTGACCCCTGCCAACCATTATCTCCACTCCAGCTCTAAAATTTTGTCATTGCAAGAACGTTACATAATTAGAAGCATGTAGTGCCTTACCTTCTATGATTGCTTCTCACTCAGCAAAATTCCCTGGACGTTGTGTACTGCAATCGTTTCTTCCCATTTTTTGCTGACTAGTATTTTGAGGTATGAATGTTGCACAGTTTCTTTTTAGTCACCCACTGACGGACACCAGGATTGCTTCTAGTATTTGACTATTACGAAGAAAGCTACTATGACATTTGTGTATAGGTTGTTGTGTAAACGTGAGTTTTTATTTCTCTTGGAAAATTACTGAGGAGTGTGATTGCTTGAGTTGTATGTTGGTTGTATATTTAGTTTTGTAGGAAACTGCCCAACTATTTTCCAGCATAGTTCTCCCACGTCACAGCCCATGACGTTAAGTGGCTCTCATGCTCACGCCGTCCCCAAAATTGGTTTTATCATCACTTTTTCTGCTCCAAAAGGTGTGTAGTGACACCTCTTTGTGGTTTAAATTTGCATTTTAACCACTGATGGCTAATGATGATGAGCATTTTGTCAGGTGCTTATTTACTATCTGACATCCTCTTTGGCAAGATGTCTAAGTCTTTTTCCCATTTTCTAAGTGGATGTTTCTTACCATTAAGTTTTGAGAACTCTTTGTATAGTCAAGATATTAGTACTTTGTAGAATACATGGTTTGCAACTATTTTTTTCTCAGTCTGCCGTTTGTCTTTTTACTTTCTTCATGTGGGTTTCAACACATGGCAAAAGCTTTTAATTTTGGTGGAGTCAAATTTATGGGCTTTCCCATAATGACCAATGTTTTGCTGTCAAGTCTAAGGATTCTTTGCCTAGCTGTACTTTACAGAGGAGTCCTCCTATACATTTTCCTAAAAGTTTTACAGTTTTACATATTACATTTCAGTCTCTTATCCCTTTTGAGTTAGTTTTTGTATATGGCATGAGACAGAGGTTGAGGTTCCTGGTTTGCCCTGCAGTTCCTGTGTCCAGTGGCTCAGGAGCATTTGCTGAAAGGACTCTCCTTGCTCCATTGAACTGCTTTTCTGCGTTCATCAAAAAATAGTTAGATATATTTGGGTGGGTCTATTTCTGAGTTCTCTCTTCTGTTACACTGATGTGTCTAGCCTTCTACCAATGCCACACATTACTGATTACTGTAACTGTTTAGTAAATGTTAAGATCAGGTGGAGTGACGCTTCTCACCTTATTCTTCTTTGTCAAGAGACTTAGCTGTTCTAGGGCAGGTGCCACTCTACATGGGTTTGAGAATACCATGTACATATATACATGTATACTCCCAGCAAGGCTTTATAAAAACATTGCTGGGATTGTGATAGGAATTACATTAAAGCTATTGATAAATTTGGAGAAAACTGACATGTTTACGATGTTAAATCTTTCAACTCATGAATACTATGTATCCTGCGAATCATCAAATGTTTCTTTTTTGGTGTTAGCTCCTATATCACATTCTTTCTTTAGCCTCTTCCGATGGTGGATGACATTGATTGATTTTTTTAAAAATTGACTCAGCCTTGCATAAATGGAATAAATTCTACTTCATGATTGTGTATAATTTTTTGTACATTGTTGGATTCACTTTTCTAATATTTTGTTGAGGATGTTTTCAACTACATTCATAAAAGATATTGGTCTATAGTTTTCTCTTTCTTTTTTATACTGCCTTTGTCTGGCTTTGGTATCAGTTTAATACTAGCCTCATTATAAGATTTTAATGGCTATAAAATATTTTCTCTTTTGTTACTTTCTGCAAGAGTTTGTGAAAACGTGATGTTAATTGTTCCTTATAAATTGGTAGAATTTTCTAGTGAAACCATCTGGATCTGAGGATTTTGTTTTTGGAGAACATGTTAGCTATAACATTAATTTCTATAATAAAGGACTATTCAGATTGTATATTTTATCTTGGTTGAGTGTCGGTAATTAATAGTTTTTGATAAATCAGTTTATATTTAATAACACGTTGAATTTATGAATTTAAAGTTGTTTATAATATTTCCTTATTATCTTTGTAATGGCTGATGAATCTGTAGTAATATCTACTATTTTATTTCTGATATTTGTAATTGTTCCCTTCTATCTCTCTATCTCTTGCTTTCTCTTTTTCTGACTTTCTGCTAGTCTTCTTACGGGTTCATCAATTATATTATTTTTCAGAGAAAATATTTGTTTCATTATTTTTTCCACTGTTTCTCTATTTCTATTTCATTAATTTAGACCTCTATCACACTCTTCCTCCTACTTCTTTAAATCTATTTTGCGTTACTTTTGCTAGAATTTTGAGGTAAGAACTTAAGTAATTTTTTCATTCTTTTCTAATATCATTTAGTGCTATAAATTTTCCTCTTGGCACTGTTTTATCTGCATTCCACATATTTTTATATGTTGCGTTTTTATTTTCACTTCATTCTATGTATTTTTTTAATTTCACTTGAGACTTTCCCTTTGAATCATGGATTATTTAGAAACATGTTATTTAATTTCCATGTGTTTAGAAATTTTTCTAATGCCTTTTAATCACTGATTTCTAGTTTGATTCCTTTGTGATCAGAGAATAAATTCTCTATTATTTCAGTTCACTTGAATATGTCAGGATCTATTTTCTGGCCCAGGGTGTGATTTATCTTTGTCAGCTTTTCATAGGGGTTTGAAAAACATGTGTATTGAGTTGAGAGTTCTGTATTCGTCAGTTAGATCCTGTTGGTTGATGGAATTTCCTTTGTGATCTTTTCTGCCTGCTTTCTAAGGGTACTGAAGTTTTTGTCTATACTTGTGGAGGTTGCTATTTTTCTCTTAGCTGTATCAGTTTTTGCTTCTTGTCGTGAAGCTCTGATATTTGGTTTGTTCACTTTGAGGATTGTTCCATATTTCTGGTGGGTCAATCCTTTTATTATTTTGTGATGTCCCTTTTTGTCTCTGATATTTTTATTTGCCTTAAGTCTACTTCATCAGGTATTAACATAGACACTTCTGCTTTTTATTTTATTTATATATATATATATATTTTTTTTTTGTTTTTTGAGACGGAGTCTTGCTCTGGGGCCCAGGCTGGAGTGAGCGGCGCCATCTTGGCTCACTGCAAGCTCCGCCCCCCGGGTTCCCGCCATTCTCCTGCCTCCGCCTCCCGAGGAGCTGGAACCACAGGCGCCGCCACCACGCCCGGCTAATTTTTTGTATTTTTTAGTAGAGACGGGATTTCACCGTGTTCGCCAGGATGGTCTCAATCTCCTGACCTCGTGATCCGCCCGTCTCGGCCTCCCAAAGTGCTGGGATTACAGACTTGAGCCACCGCGCCCGGTCACTTATTATTAATATTTACATGGTATTTCTTTTCTTCCTTTTATTATCAATATGCCTGGGTCATTGACTTTGACATGTATTTTAAGCCTCATGTAATTGGGTAATTTTTTTTAATACATTCTGCCTTTTTCTGACATTTGAGTGGCATATCTAGACCATTTATATTTAAGGTAATTATTGATAGGTTTAGTGCTTTGTCTGGCATTTTATTATTTGTTTATTTCTGTTTCTCATTCCCCTTTTATTGCTTTTCTTGCCTTCATAGGGGTTATTAAGTTTTGTTTTCTAATTCTTTCTTGGCTTATTTATGGTATATTTTCATGTATTTCTTTGTAGCTTTCAAAGTGATTGTTCTGGGCATTACAGTAAACATATGTGACTTGTAATAGTCTAGTGATACATTTGTTTCCTGCTGTAACTATAGAGTATTCCACAAACTCGGTGGCTCAGAACAGCAGAAATTTGTACTCTCAGTTCTGGAAACCAGAAGTCCAAGTCAGGTTTGCTAGGCCAGCATCAAGATGTGGACAGGGCTGGAACCACTTCAAAGGCTCTGGGAGAGAATTCATCCCTTCCTTCTTCCAGCTTAGGGCAGCTGCTGGCATTCCTTGGCTTGTGGTCACATGAACCCACTCTGCACTCAGAGTCATGAGACCATCTTCTCCTCTGCCTAAAGTCTCCTTCTGCCTCTCTCTTATATGGATACTAGTGGTGGCATTTAGGGCCCACCTAGATCATTCAGGATAATCCCCCACATTTAGATCCTTAACTTGGTCACATTTGCAAAATCTTTCATCTAGAAAGTAAGATTCACAGATTTGAGGGATGAGGGTGAGGGCAGGAGTGGACAGGAGTGAGGCCATTACTTACCTTACTACAACTAATGCCAACATTTGCCACTTGAAGTATGGAAACCACGCTTGCATTTAGGGCCCTTTACCCCTTCAACTTTTTAAGATCATCATCTGAAGTACCAGAAAGTGTTCTAATTGTTTCAATTATTAAGTAAGATTTATAGAACTCATGGTAAACAAAATGTCCATTTTATATTGTATAGATTCCTCTTGTTTTTTCTCTTTTGAAAACACAAGTAGAAGTTTCTTTTCTTTTCTTCTTCACTTCTTTTCTTTTTGAACACTGTCCTTGAGCCAACCATTAAGGGCAGGTCTACCACCTACACTTTTTTTTGTTGTTTGTTTGTTTGTTTTGTTTTGTTTTGTTTGAGACGGAGTCTCGCTCTGTCCCCCAGGCTGGAGTGCAGTGGCAAGATCTCGACTCACTACAAGCTCCGCCTCCCGGGTTCACGCCATTCTCCTGCCTCAGCCTCCCGAGTAGCTGGGACTACAGGTGCCGCCACCACGCCTGGCTCATTTTTTGTATTTTTAGTAGAGACAGGGTTTTAGTGTTAGTCAGGATGGTCTCGATCTCCTGATCTGATGATCTGCCTGCCTCGGCTTCCCAAAGTGCTGGGATTACAGGCATGAGCCACTGCGCCCAGCCTACTACCTACTCTTAATTTGCAACAACAAATTCTTTGCCTGATAATTTTTTTAAGTTCCCTTTATTTCTAAAGGATAGATTCACTGAATCTAGAATTTGTAGTTGACAGTTCTTCCTTCTGGCCTCCAGGATCCCAAACGGGAAAATCATTGTCCTTGAAGTAGATTTTCCTGTAGGTAACATTTTGTTTCTTTTTGGTTATCTTTTTCTGTCTTTAGTTTTTAAAAGTTGGATTAGATGTGTCTTGGAATGGACTTCTTTGGGTTTATTTTTGAGAGGTTAACTTAAATTATTTTTGGTCTGTAAGTTCATGTGTTTTGCCAAATTTGGGATGCTTTCAGCAATTTTTTTTTTAATAATTTCAACACCATCATCTAGCTCATCTCCTAGAGTTCCAATGATAAAAATAGTTGGAATTTTTTTTTTTTTTTTTTTTTGGTCCCACAGGCCTCTGAAGTTTTATTCCTTTTCCTTTTTATTTTTTATTTTTGAGACAGAGTCTTGCTCCATTGCTCCAAGAGGCTGGAGTGGCACGATCTCAGCTCACTGCAACCTCCGCCTCTTGGGTTCAAGCAATTCTCCTGCCTCAAACTCCTGAGTAGCTGGGACTGCAGGTGCATGCCACCACACCTGGCTTTTTTTTTTTGTATTTTAATAGAGATTTCACTGTGTTGCCCTGGCTGGTCTTGAATTCCTGAGCTCAGGCAATCCTCCCGCCTCAGCCTCCCAAGGAGCTGGGATTACAGGTGTGAGCCACTGCGCCCAGCCTCTTTTCTATTTTTTAGTCTGTTTTCTCTCTGTTGTTCATGTAGGAGAATTCCATTAATCTCAAGTTCACTGATTCTATTATTGCTCATTTCAATTTTAATATTAAGCAAATCTAGCAATTCTTAGTCTTCTATTATTGTGTTTTTAGTTCTATAATTTCCTTTTAGTTCATTTTTATAACTTATTTGTTTACTTAGATTTTTTTTTTCATTTGTTTGCAGATAATTTGTAAACAATCACTGAAGCATTTTTAAGAGACCTGGCTTTAAAATCCAACCTCTGATTCATTTCAGTTGGGGTTGGCTGATTGTCTTTCATCATTTAAGCCATGATTTCCTTGGCTCTTGGTGTGATGATTGTGTCCCGGCTCTTCTGTCTGTCATGTTATATATTGCTAAGTACTACTTACATCTTTCATTGGGTTGATGAAAAAGCAGTTGTGGTTTTTGCCATTGAAAGTAACGGCAGGCCAGGCGCAGTGGTTCACACCTGTAATCCCAGCACTTTGGGAGGCCGAGGTGGGTGGATCACCTGAGATTGGGAGTTCAAGACCAGCATGACCAACAAGGAGAAAACCAGTCTCTACTAAAAATACAAAATTAGCTGGGCTGGTGGTGCATGCCTGTAATCCCAGTTACTTGGGATGCTGAGGCAGGAGAATCACTTGAACCTGGGAGGCGGAGGTTGCGGTGAGCCGAGATCATGCCACTGCACTCCAGCCTGGGCAACAAGAGTGAAACTTTGTCTCAAAAAAA
>NC_037676.1:8139889-8243869 GCF_003255815.1 Theropithecus gelada
AAAAAAAAAAAAAAAAAAAAAAAGTAATGGCAAAGACTGCAATTGCTTTTGTATCCACCTAATATTTTAGCAAGTAAGTACCTTGTTTAGGCTTGGCATGTGGATCTCAGCCTATTTTGTGGGCAGGGGAGGACATTCCAATGATAATTTGACTATCGGAGCCTTCAAGGTTTTACTTTGATCTGCTCAGTGGATTTAGTGCCCAAGGAGGCTCCACTGCTCTCTGCTGGTGCTGGCTGAGGGGGCAGAAGGATTTCCCAGGCTTGGCGTGCATGGGGTGGGGTGGGCTGGAGGAGACGTTTGTGAGCAGATGAGGGAGGTCGGAGGGACCTCTCTTTCCAGTGCCCCCTCATCTATTCCACCCCCTCTGCCCCTGTGTCTGGGCGGGGAGGAGACCTAGTCTCAGACCTATAGGGACGAAGGGCCTTCCCAGGTGAGATCACTTACATAGCTGCATCCCTCTTGCAGGTTCTGCCTTCTTCGGTATTTTCCTTTGACAAGGCAGCCCTGGGACCCCAAGGAATGTGAAGCCTTCCTTGAATGCTTGTTGTTGGTGTGGCTCTTATGTCCATTTTCTTTGTGTGGTGCTGCCTGTCTGGTAGTCAGACGGGTCCCAGTTGCATCTGGAGAAGGAATGGGCTTGCTGGAGTCCTTCTGTTGCCTGGTCAGGGGTGGAACACAGCAGGTCAGGTGGCCTTCTGTTTGTGGTAGCCCACAAGTCACCCCATGCTCTGCTGTTTCTCTGGTCCTGGGTCCCAGGCCAGCTTGTCTTTCTCCTATCACTTTTTAGCAGTGTCTTCTGGTAGCTTCCTGCGCCATTACCAGGCCTGATACTTGTGTTTTACACGGAGCGGGGTGGAAGAAAGTATCCTCCATGCCATGAGGACTGGCAGTCCGTATCCGTTTAAATAGTGTGGGCTGCACTCAGTAAAGGGACTCTGTAAAGTCCCATCACTTTGGGCTTCGGTCAACTTTTATTTTCCCCTTTGATCTGCAGGATCATGAGGTTTGGATTAGATCTTTTTCATGCAGTTCCACACATGAACAATTTCCAATTCTGATAATGTTTAGTGGATTTAAAATAGCGATTGCAAATGACTGATATAAGTCAGATCACCTTCTATGCCACCTGGCTGTAATGGATTTCAGCACAGTAAATAAAGTCTGCCATACTTGAATGAGGTGGGTGCATGAGTCAAAGTAAATGAAATCAAAAGCTTGTTCTAATTTCATGTTGATACACGTGGGGAAATGATAATAACTTCAGTGTATCTATGAGTTGCCTTCCGTTTTAACATTGTATTTAATATGATTATTTATTCAATAAAAGCATTCCCTTGACTTATTTTTCAGTCAGGTTAGTTTATCAATCAGATTCCTGCTCCTTTCCTCCTGTCCTGGCCCTCTGCAGTGGTACACATCATGTAAATGAACATGGAATCAGTCACTGCCGTGTCCTGGGAGCCCGGCTAGGTGCTGGGTAGGTGGAGAACCGTAACTCACTTTACTTGCTCTCAGTGCCCACTCAGTAGTGTATCGGAAGATATGTGAGAGACCCAAGAGTGCAAATATGGCCTTCCAGAACTTAAATGCCTTCTGGCTTGGCTTATCAAACAACCGAGTTGACTTCTACCTCTGCCCCTGGCTGCTTCGCACCTGCCAATTTGTACTGGAGATGTTTATCAACACATCTCTGAAACTCATTACTGGTGTTTTACTGCATCCTCAAGAGGAACGACTCTGCCCAGGTACCCAGGTGCCTGAACAGATAGTACCGTGTCTTTACTTATCCTTATTAATCCCCAGCTTACCTTGTATCTACCCAATTAAGGCAAGTAGTCAATTAAATCATACAATTAAGTAACTGTGTTTTCTCCATGTTCTGAATGATTTATGCCATTCATGGACATTAAAGGAACATGAAGACTTCAAAGTAGTTCAGTTTTAGGCAAGTTTTTATCTTAAGGGCAGGCTTTACTTTTCCATTGACCATTTTACAATTGTAATCAGTATATTAGAGGCTTAGCACATCCCCCTTTTTTTAAATTCATGTACATGCCCATAAAATCCAGGCATCTCATATTGCAGGTGCTAAGGTGCTACGTTGCATCAGTGTTGTATTTTGACAGCTTTGTGACACATGCAGAATTATTCTTCAGGTCTGAACAAATTATTCAGTAAAGTATATACAGTAAGGTAGAACTTTTTGTGTGTGCAGATCTATGACTGTAAATACATGTATAGATTTGTATAACCACCAGCAAAATCAGAACATAGAACATTCCCTTCACTTCAAAATACGGCAGTATCCCTTTGTGGTGTGGTGACAGGCTCCCCCACCGTAAACCCTGAACTACTTACTGATTCCCTTTTTTTTTTTTTTTTTTTTTTGGAGATGTAGTCTCGCTCTGTTGCCCAGGCTGGAGTGCAGTGACACAATCTTGGCTCACTGCAACCTCCGCTTCCCAGGTTCAAGCCATTCCCTTGCCTCAGCCTCCCAAGTAGCTGGGATTACAGAAGCCTGCCACCAAACCTGACTAATTTTCATATTTTTAGTAGAGATGGAGTTTCACCATGTTGGCCAGGCTGGTCTCGAGCCCCTGACCTCAAGTAATCTGCCCGCCTTGGCCTCAGAAAAGTGCTGGGATTACAGGAGTAAGCCACCGCGCCTGGCTGATTCATTATTTATCCTTGTAATTTTGTCTTTTTGAGAATGTCACACCAATGAGTATATGTTCTATGTAACCTTTGAGATTGCAAGCGGAAAAGCCAAGTGGTACAGCATCCTGAAAAATAGGTTGGTAGTTTCATATGAGGCTAAATATACATCAATCATATGACCCAGAAATCCCACTCCTAAGTATTTACCCTAGAAAAATAAAATTTAGCCGGGCGCGGTGGCTCAAGCCTGTAATCCCAGCACTTTGGGAGGCCGAGACGGGTGGATCACGAGGTCAGGAGATCGAGACCATCCTGGCTAACACGGTGAAACCCCGTCTCTACTAAAAATACAAAAAACTAGCCGGGCGAGGTGGCGGGCGCCTGTAGTCCCAGCTACTCTGGAGGCTGAGGCAGGAGAATGGCGGGAACCCGGGAGGCGGAGCTTGCAGTGAGCTGAGATCCGGCCACTGCACTCCAGCCCGGGCTACAGAGCAAAACTCCATCTCAAAAAAAAAAAAAAAAAAAAAAAAGAAAAATAAAATTTAGAGCACATGAATGTTTATAGTAACTCTATTCATAATTGCCAAAATAGAAACATTGTAAATATTCTTTGACAGGGAACTGGAAAAACACATGTCTATTCTTACAAAAGAATTATACTCAGTGCTCCCAAAAACAAGCAACTGATACACACAACAACATGGGAATTTTACTGGGTTATGCTGATGAAAGATTTCAGAGTCAGAGTTAGGTTTTATCCATCTGTTGCTTTGTTTTTGTTTTTTGGTTGAGCCAAGGCCTCGCTATGTTGAACTCCTGGACTCAAGTGGTCCTCCCACCTTAGGCTCCTAAAGTGCTGGGATTACAGGCATGAGTCACCACACCCAGCCCTTAACACATGTATTTCACGTAGATTAGAATAGAACTATTGAACCATTTAGCAAGGTCCAAAGGGAAGATTTGTTCAGAGATGAGATTGTTCTTGTCTACACAGTAAAATCGCAAGTAACCAAAGCGTCATGAAGTTACTGTATCTTATGGTTGTCATTAAGCTTTCAAGAACAATGACACATTTGCATTGGAAAGAGTTTAGTTACACTGTCAAAGAGTTAAATGTACTCACAAAGTGCCCTAATTGTAAGACAGGAACAAATACATAATCAAATGTCATTTCCTTCATTTCGGGTTAACCACTTCACATACTTGAAATTAGAGTCATAATCACTGCTGATTTCAGTTCAACATTGATACTGACTGCACCCAGACATATCAATGTGAGACAGCAGTATCGTCACCGAAATCTATGCAAAAGATCATAGAATTTTAGATCTGAGGAATTCCTTCAAGGTAGATTAATACAATTCTCTTGTTTCGTAGATGAGGAACCTGGAATAGAGATAAAATGATTTAGCTGAAATCACAGGTGAATTAATGACAGAGCCGTAACAGAACTCCAAATGTTAAGCCCTTGGTGTGCTGCCTAAAATACCACTAAGATTTAAATCATTATTTGGAAATATTCCTATAAAATTTAAACATGTAACTGTATAATGAATACAATATAGATTTAATTTACATTTTTATTGATTGATTTATTTTTAAAATGTGTATGTTATTTACTAGCGACTAGGGATAAAGTGGCCAAGAGACATAAAATTGTACCCAGAGAGCTCAGAATTTGAAAGAAGGTGGAAGTTGAAGCAGATGTCTATGAAACTGAATTGCATGAAGGATTCTACGATGACTTAGAGGCAAAAAGTCCTAATCTGGCTTAAGAGGGTAAGAAATGCCCAGTGAGAATCCTCAGAGTCTTCAAAGACTCTTAGCAGGAAGAATTGACATTCCATCCAGGGATTTCAGGGTTTGCAAAGCCCTGGGAACTGAGAAGTGCCATCATTTTGGAGAATTAGGAAAAATAAATATGGCTGGAGCGGAACACACCTGGGAGATGACAGAGTTTTAGACTGCAGGGCTTGGGGGCGAAAAGGCAGGCTGCTACAATATGATGGCTTATTTCTCCAAAATAAAATTATATTTTCCTCTATCAAAAATAGATCGATTATTTAGTGTTTCATTAGGATGACTTTATTTTTAAGTTTAAATCAGAACAATATGTACTATAGAGTCAACTTGGGGAAAAATTGAGCTGTGTTAAAGAAAACAAGACTAATTATGTAACTATATGTTATGATGAATGTTAAAGTATAGTAAGTTTCCACTTAACATCATTAATAGGTCTTTGGAAACTGTGACTTCAAGTAAAACTCTGTATAACAAAACCAATTTCCCCTTAGGCTAATTGATATAAACAAGAGTTAAGTTCTTACAGCATATTTCTGCTCACAAAAAGCATCACCAAACTTCTGCATAAAGAACAAAACACTCCTAATATTAAACATTTAAATAAATGTGAGCTATACACACTTTTAAGAAAGATTAATGAACACAAGTAAGATTACTGTTTACCTAATTTTTGGTGGATGAATGAGTAACAGTCTTAGGGGTGGAGTTTGGTTACATCAAGGGATACATAAATGTTTTTTTGCCAAGAGAACATTGTCAGGAAAACCTCCTCCTCCAGCAGAGGTCGAAAACATGTACATATGTGACAGCTCCCTGAGCACTTTCCTATTGCATTGTTTATTGTTCTGCATTTGTATGGTTATCATATACTTGACACATTTTTATTTGACAACAATTTATATTCATTCATTCATTCTTTTTCCAACCAGCTCATTAGCTAATGCCAATAAACCTCACATGCGCAGCTTTGGGATGTGGGAGAAAACCTGGGAGCAAATCCAGGCAGACATGGGGAACACGCCAACCCCATTGATACGGTTTGGCTCTGTGTCCCCACCCAAATCTCATCTCAAATTGTAATCCCCATAATCCCCATGTATGAGGGAGGGACCTGGTGGGAGGTGATTGGATCATGGAGGCCATTTCCCCCAAGCTGTTCTCATGATGGTGAAGGAGTTTTCACCAGATCTGCTGGTTTTATATGTGTTTGACAATTCTTCCTTCACATGCTCTCTCCTGCTGCCATGTAAGACATGCCTTGCTTCCCTTTCACCCTCTACCATGATTGTAAGTTTCCTGAGGCCTCCCCAGCATTGTGGAACTATGAGTCAGTTAAACCTCCTTTCTTTATAAATTACCCTGTTTCTCGGTCTTGGATAATATATTTACAGCAGTGTGAGAGTAGACTGATACACCCATACAGATGCCACCCCTGCTAGGAATCTATTTCCTTCATCAATATTATAATGAAATGACATTGAACAAAATGGCTTTATTTGAGCACCTACTGTATTTAATCAAAGCCCGCATCGATTTTGTTTTTTAGTTAGAAATTATTATTTTGAAAATCCTGTTTCAAACAGATAAGCAGTTGCAAAGGGCAACAATATTGCTTGCTTCTTTGTTTTAAAGAAATCATTTCTCAGTGTTAGCAAGCCAAAATAGTTCTGGAAACCTGAAAGAGGAACAAAAGTTCTTTTGTTTTAAATAATTATAAAATAACTTATAAAAATTTAAAAATAAATAAAAAAGTGGTTTTTTACGGTGTGTAATTTTTGTAAGTTAATTAGCTTTAAAATAACTATAATAAGCTGTAATTGCAGTTCTTCTCATAAATATAACTGTCACATAGCAGGCTTAAAATAAATTCCAAAATGAGTAATAACCATAAACCTGATTTGACATTTGATTGAATGAACTTTGTGCGGAATATGGCAGTGTGCTTGCTGACTGTTTCATGCAAATGAACAAAGCAACATAAGATTAAATTAAAGCAAAGTTCAGTACAGAACTTAGGAAATTAAATATATTGACTTAGAGGTATGTCTAAAGTAGTTGGATAGACAGTATGAGTCTTTTCAATGTGTAATAATTTTCTACATGACAATTAAGTTTTTAATAAGTTAAAATCAAGTCGGATGTCTAGAGGAGATAAAATGCCAGAATCAGGAGACAGAGTTAGGAGCCTACTTCAGTGGGGTGGGTGTGAGATAGTCAGTGTTCAACCGAGAGGTTGGAAATGGGAGAAAACAATGGTGCAAAAAACATCAAAGAAATACAAGGCAAATAAACTCCCCCAACAGTTACTTCCAGTGGCTGATGACTGGTGACATGAAAAGAATAAAAAAAAAAACGGGAGATTTTGAGAGGCAGGTATTTCATGTTTTGACTGCCTTCAATGTTTTCCCCCTTATACTTATGAATAAAGTTATCCACTGAGAACAGAAGAAATAAGGGCTGGGAATAGGCTTGAGGAAAATGGTGATGACTTAGGACAATAACAAATGGCAATAGGAAAAATACACTGACTATAATTCAGGAAAAAAATGTGGCACCGTGTGACTAGTTTGAGTATGGAAATCATAAATATATATCAGTATACATCAGCAAGTTCTTCATCATCTTTCTTGTGCACACATATGGGAAGATATAGAATGGATGGTTGGATCCATCTCGAGTTTGGGTTTTGTCAGAGATGGGATGGATTGGAAGTAGATTTTAACACAATTAAGGGGCTGGAAAGACAGAAGAGCAGAGTAACAATCATGTTGTCCATGTTGTAAAAAAGTGACAAAATCATTAGTAGTGGTCCCCAAGAACTGGGAAGTGTATTTCAGAAAGTACACACTTATGATAGTTAAAAGATACTGCAGTGTGGTCAGAAAGAGGGGTTAGGTGCCTAAGTTTGTTATAAAGAGTAGCAAGGTGCAAGGTATGACCAGTGATTTCATGCCTTGCGCCTTGATGTCATACCTTGCAGTGGAGTGGAGAGAAAAGTTATTGGGTTAAAGAGCCGAGGATCCATGAGTTACTTTACCAGAATTATCAGACTGCCCACAGGGAGCAGTGACAATAAGCCAGGGGCTGCAGGAAGGGAGAGGACGATGATGGACGGCAGTAAGTCATGTTGCATGTTGCATGGTGGCATACGTCTCGAAGTCAAAGGGGTGTAACAAGAGAGAAGCGAGTGGGAGTGGGAAGCACAGCTCAGAAAGGTGCTGACACCACCTCTAAGCCCAAAGGGAGAAGGGAAAAACATTTTCCATGTGAACCATGCGCCCTGTGTATATTAACATGTAGGGAAAAATTAACGGCTGTGCACACATTCTTCTTTAACTGTATAATATTAAAATGGTACATTTTCTTTCCTCTTCCTTCTACCCAGAACCATGAATTGGACTTAAGATACATATTTTTCCTTTATGTAATCATTTACCTTAGGGAATAGTAACAGAAGTCATTGAAGGAAGGAAAGAAGGAAGGAAGGGAGGGAGGGAGGGAGGGAGGAAGGAAGGAAGGAAGGAAGGAAGGAAGGAAGGAAGGAAGGAAGGAAGGAATGAGAGAGAGGAAGAAGGGAGGGAGGAGGCAAGGAAGGAGAGAGGAAGAAGGAGGGAAGGAAGGAGAGAGGAAGAAGGAGGGAGGGAAGGAAGGAAGGAAGAGAGGAAGAAGGAGGGAGGGAAGGAAGGAAGGAAGGGGAGAGGAAGGAGGGAGGGAGGTAGGGAAGGAAGGAGGGAGGGAAGGAAGGAAGGGAGGGAGGGAGGGAGGGAGGGAGGGGAGAGGAAGAAGGAGGGAGGGAAGGAAGGAGAGAGAGAGGAAGAAGGAGGGAGGGAAGGAAGGAAGGGAGGAAGGGGAGAGGAAGAAGGAGGGAGGGAGGGAAGGAAGGAAGGAAGGGAGGGAGGGAGGGAGGGAGGAAGGAAGGAAGGAAGGAGAAGGGAAGGGAAGGAACTAAGCCAGATTCCAAATTTGATATAGAGAAAGCCCTGCAACCAATACTTACAGAATATAATTTGTTGTAATTGCATGAGGAACCCTTACCAAATTGACTATATTTAAATCAAAACTGCTAATTTCTGACAAGGACTGGTATCTACACCACAATATATCAAGAGAGTTTTCAATATTTAAAAGGAAGAAAAGAGAGACCTCTCATTAAAGAAGATGTATTAATGGTAAATAAACACATGAGACAATGTTTCACATCATTACCGATTAGTTAAATGCACATAGCTATTAGAGAAGCATAAAAAAATGCTGACAACAGCAAATGCCTATTGAGAATACAGAGAATCTGGAGTGCTCACACATTGCTGGTGGGAATGTACAACCAGTCTGGGGAAAAACTTGATAGTTTCTTTAAACACTAAACGTGATTATACAATGCAGCTGTTGCACTCTTGGGCTTTTATCTCAGGTAAATGAAGATTTATGCTCACACAAAAACCTGCACAGACATGTTCATAGCAGCTCTGAGTGTCATCTGCCAAAATGACTATCAGCCCAAATACCCTTAACCAGGTGGATGGTTAAGCAAACTGTGGTATATCCACAACATGACATACGACCCAGCAATAAAAGGGAACAAACTATTGGTATAAACAAAAACTGAGATAAATCTTCTGGGAATGAAGCTAAGTGAATAAAATCAAATCCCAAGTTGTTAAACACTGTGATTTCATTTGTATGATTTTTTTAAATGAGTAATTTAGAGAGGGAGACAGATCAGTGGTTGCCAGGGGTTAGGGACAGTGAAGGGGGTGTAGCAAGAGGAGCATCAGTGTGATTTTAAGGGCACAGCACCAGAGAATTTGGAGGGAATGGAGCTGCCCTGAATTGACTATGGTTGTGGATTCAGGAACCGAGACATGTGACGTGTTTGTGCAGAGCTACATACACAAATGTACACACAAAAAAGGAATAAAACGGAAAGTTTTAAGGAGGCTGGTAGATTGTATCGATGTCAATGTCCTAGTTGTTATAGTTGTACAAGATGTTACCACTGGGGGAAACTAGGTAAATAATACACGTGATCTCTTTATATTATTTTTTGCTACCTACCGCATGTGTGTCTACAAGTATCTTAATAAAATTTCAAGAATTTAAAAATATTAATCATCCCCTACTTGTGTTTATAGACAGTGTAAATTCTGTGTAGAAATTGAAGTAAATGAAACACTACTACAAACAATAATATGAATACCTTTCACCAACATAAGGTTGAACAAAATGTTACATATAGTATGATTTCATTTACAAAAAAACTTTCAAGAAGATGTAAAACTGATAGTTTGGCAAGATGGGAGGAGAGGATGCTGATTGGGAGAAGGTACAAGAAGGCTTTGGGGTGTTGGTAATTCTCTAAGAGTTGATCTGTGTGGTGGTTCACTGTGTAAAAATTCACAGAGCTAGACATTCATGATCTGTGCGCTTTTTGGCTTGTTACACTTCAATAAATGTATGAATAAGAAAGAAAGAAAAAATATCTCTTCAAACAAATGAGCCAACAAAACAAGCAAACCGAAAAGAACAATCTTGCCAACAAAGACAAATCTTCAGAAAGAAATACATATTTAGTTACTGCACATCATTCACAGAAATATTTTCCTCTTTTCACTTTGTGTGTAACATTGCATGAGTTACTTCACAAATAATGACCGTTGTTCATCTTCTCTTGAAGAATCCAGTGCTCTGTGCTGCCTGAGGTGAGGATGTTGGATTGATAGACAGATCATATGATTAATGGGGCAAATCATACGCTCACATTCCTGAAACTACTTTGCTGAAAGTCAAGCTTCCTATTTGATTAGGGACATTTGTTTTGGTTGAACTGATTTTTTTCTTATACTTTTTCTGTTTCAACATGCTTTTCTGCCAGCACATTGAGTTCAGTCAATGGATTCAGTGTTTCTTTTCACTGGCTGACAACAGGCCCTATGTGACTGTTTTGTTAATACACGATGAATGCTTCATTGAAACTCACGTTTGGTGTGACCCAGACAATATGCAGGGGGAGTGTTCAATAAATGCTACCAAATCTATTTCAGCTATGCATGCTGTTCTTTTCAAAATTCTTTTAATGTCAATTACCTATAATATATTTTAAAAGGAGAGTTTGTGATAAGTTACATACTAGTTCTAGACTAGACAATGAAAACCTTTTGTGAATGATCCCGTACAATTTCTTGTGATAGAGATGCTTTCTCTTTCATGGCTCGTGTTGCGCGATCCTGCAGCAACCGTGCACATCTCTAGTCAGCTCAGATGAACAACTGTCCCTGATTTTTTCCAGGACTGTCCCAGTTTTAACACTGTAACTCCTGCACCTGGGGAAGCCCCTCAGTTCCAGGAAAATGGGATGGTTGGTTGCCCTAAGTTGATTTTTTAAAAGAAAATATACACATTGGCAGTCTTAGAATAGAGTAATTTCTGTAAAGCTCCAGTGATAGTGATGTTTGAATATTAATATCATGGACAAGAGGCTGTACAATCTTTGAAAGAGGGTCTTGCTATCTATATTTCTAGGGTTTGGCTATTTAAAGCAGCAGGACCCTCCTTTGAGGTGGAAGTCGATGTACTTGTTGCCTTACATAAAGGCTTTGACATTTCTCTTCCATGCAGGCTCACGGGATCCAGTGTTCCTGACCTCATTGTGAGCATGAGCAACCAGATGTGGCTACATCTGCAGTCGGATGATAGCATTGGCTCACCTGGGTTTAAAGCTGTTTACCAAGGTAGGACGAGAACACTCTTAACAGAGTTTAAAGCTAGCATTCCAACAGAGGACAGAGACCATTCTGTATTGGTTAGGTATAAGTAAAATCAATAAGTCAAACAATGCTGATAAATAGGAATCATGATGGGAACTTCCTTAAAGTCTGCTAACACTCGCTTTTGTGAATGAGAATGTTTAACTTCTGAAAACTTGGCTTGCTGTGATATGTACTCTGATTATCCCAAAAGAAAGAGTGAGGTGAAGTATTAGGTGTAAGCTAGGAAACGTGGGCATATGTGTGGATCTTTTGACCATATCATATTGTCTGGTATTTCTCAAAACCTTTTTTTATGTGAGAAAACATAGAAAAGACAATATAATGAATCTGAAAAGGCTTACAATTATACATTTTATGAGCTAAATTCAAATATATGAAATGAAAGCTCTGTGCCTGTCATTGTTTTTGAGCAGTTTACAACTTTACAAGTTATAGAAAACTGATAGCAATGCAAACAATTTCTGAAGCATTGAAATGCAAATTAATTTCCTGTGAAAGAGATGCAGTTAATTATTGTCCTGTGGATATTGATTACTTTTAAATCTATTAGCAAATTTATTTCAGTATTTCTGATTGTCCATATATTTGTGATCTTTGGATTCTCCTTTGAAATAGTTTTTAAAATATCCTATTGGTTTCTTAGTAGCTGAGTTCCTTAAAATATTTGAACTGATGGATGTGTATGTATATAGGTAAAAATGAGAATATTTATCTGGAGCTCTTGGAATTCTAGGTATTCTACTTTTTGAATTTGAGTAAACAGGCAGTATGTTCTTATTTTCCAAGTGTATATCATAGGATAGTTTTAGGAGCTGAAAAATGTAACAAGAAGTTATTACCCATGAAAGCAATGAAGGAGATAATAAAAAAGCATCCACCAATCCTAAAATGACAAGTGTGGTAGGGGATATTGTCATGAGTGCATGTGAGTGAACACGCCACAGCACGGCTGCTCTCTCTCTCAACTGAGAGACTGCTGAAAACCCAACTGAGGGGTGTTTAGATGGATTGTAAGGACCCCTTCTCTCCAGCTTCTAGCTGAGTCAGTTAACTTCCTCGGAGGCAGCAGCTCTCCACATTTTCTCATAGTCTCCCCAGACATTTTCAATGTGTGGGATAAAGGGTCACAATGTGGTGAGTGGACTCACCCAGGAGTGTCCTCAGCTACAGAGCATAAAATAGGTCCCTCCTTGCTGATACACGGGTGTGGTGGGGACTTCATGACCCTTTTTAATAAGAAATACTACAACAAAAAATGAATATTTACATCCCATTCAAAGATTAAAGCTAGAATGCAGAGGCAGGTGCTGACTACCTCCTGACATTTGGAGTTTTAGACCTGACCTTCAATTGAACTTTCATGTGACTGTGCAGTTATTCAAGAAAGTATGGTGGAGTTATAACATTTTCCACATGACCTACATTTGCTGCTGCCTTTGGTGGAATCTAAAATCGTCAGTGAAATACCAAACACTTCCCAACAGGGCAAATTGCAGTAAATTCATTTCAGCAGCATTGAGATACACATCATCAGGTTTATGGTACCAGGAATAGGAGCCTCGTGCCCACACTGTGCATCCTTGACTATGAAGAGACATAAGTAGTCCCAATAAAAGGGAAACATTCTTCCATGTGTCATATTTCATTGTAAATGACCACACCGCGTTAATTATAATTGCATTTCACCCTAATTAGTCCTCTGGTAACAGTCTCAATAGCCACCTGTGAGATGTCATAAATGTGTGAATGGCCATCAGTCCTTGAGAGACAGCCAATTCAATGCCAGGTATTATCTTTGACAAAAGAATAATCCAAAGGTAAAAAGGTCATTCAAACCAGGTAACTAATATAACATTTGAGAATTTAAACAAAGTAAGGGATTATAATAGTAGAAGGCATTCTGAAAATGTGTTTTCAGAGTACTATATTAAGCTAACAGTTGTAGACAAAGTGCACATCACTTATAAAAGTGACCTTTATGCATATACATAATTTTATATTATTTGACTCAAAGCATAGTTGTTCATAAATTATATTATCAGAAAACAGGCCAGGCAGTGGGGCTGACACCTGTAATCATAGCACTTTGGGAAACCAAGGCAGGTGGATCACTTAAGGTCAGGAGTTCCACACCAGCCTGGCCAAGATGGTGAGACCCCATCTCTCCTCAAAATACAAAAAATTAGCTGTCTGTGGTGGGTGGGCACCTGTAATCCCAGATACACAGGAGGCTGAGGTAGAAGAATCGCTTGAACCCGGGTGGTGGAGCTTGCAGTGAGCTGAGATAGTGCCACTGCACTCCAGCCTAAGTGACAGAGTGAGACTCCATCTCAAAAAAAGAAAAATATATATTTTCAGAAAACATATACAGCGTATATTTACATAGAGTTAAATGTTCTGTGTTTTGATGTTGCCTGATTTTCACTAACATCTAGAGTTAGGAACACAGCCTCTGGAGCTGGACTCCCCTAAATACTGGTTCTGCTGCTCAGTAACTGAACCTTAGTGTAAGTTGTTTAAACCCTTTGTGTATCAGACTCATCATTAGAAAAAAAAGTCATAGTAATCACAACTGCTTCATAATTTTATTGAAAAATCAACTGAGTAAAACATGGAAGGCTCATAACACATACAGTAAGAACTTAAAAAAGTGCTAGCTCTTATTTCTTTATGCATTTTCATTTTAATTTTGAGATTTTTCTACAAACATGATGTGTTCATTATATAAATAATAGTGTGCACAGTAAGACATGTAAATCCAACTGAGGGGTGTTTAGATGGATTGTAAGGACCCCTTCTCTCCAGCTTCTAGCTGAGCCAGTTAACTTCCTCAGAGGCAACAGCTCTCCACACCTTCTCATAGTCTCCCCAGACATTTTCAATGTGTGAACTCTCATACCTGGAGTCACAGTCAGTCCCTCAGACCACAAACCCTAGACAAACTGCTATGCAAGAAATGCCACATCATCTTATTTTAACATCAACTTGAATTTCTGAGACTCCATCCAAACAAAGTAGCTATCAATTTAACCTCACTCATTATGGAAGGCCACCCATGTCAACCCTTGCTGACCTACCTACTCCAACATTGACAAGATATCAAGAATAGCTTGCGTAGTGTAAATTATTTTGGGGGTCCTCAAATCTTCGGATCATACTTCTTACCCTAAGATGTTCATGGTCTCTGCTACCTTGGACACTGTTGTCTCTGTGAAAAGCTCCCTGGAGGATGCTATCCTGGCACCCCAACTAACCCCCGCAAGCACACACGGTAATGGCCAGGGGGCTGCCTCAGGACACGAGGACCAGGAGGACCTTGGGTCCACTCTACCTACCTATGGCCTCCACCATCCTGGGCTCGTAGGCTTGGGCATGTCTGAGATTTCTCCGTTTGTGCTGTCTCTAACTCTGCAAAGACAATCCTTTCTCCTCCATCCCCTCAAGATGGCTGGAGGGTCTACTCAATTAATGGATCCTTTTAGAGGCATTTCTCAGAAAACAAGTAGGGTGGAGAAATGAAAACCAGCTCCTGTGCATCCCCTGAAAATCACAGTGAGTGGAGGACAGGCAGGGAGGAGCTCAGAGACTGAAAAACAACGGGGGTCCCTGCTGGCGAGGCCCCAGCAGCAAACACAAAAGAACAATTCGCAGAAACAAACACTCTTGCTAGACTTCAGTGGGCATGTGTATGTTATACAGAAAGTCTTATACATATTCCCTAATATAAAAGCCCGTGCATACATATCAGCATGTGCATGCATCTATAGCAATTATACACACACACAACGAGAGGAGTGTGAATTGATAATGTGCCCTAAGCAAATTATGGGGAAAAAAATGGAAAGTTTAAAAAACAAAGAGAGCTCTTGAAGGAGATCATATTAGGTGTCAGAAAGTGACGGGAGAGAGGTAAGCTTTATTTAAAACCATTTTACAGATGAAAATACTGAATTAAAAATAATCTGTTCAAAAGCCCAAATGCTAAGAAGCAGGATGTAAATAAATTACAGTAGAGCCACTGTAAGGCAGCACTGACCATTCATAAACAAACTCTATGTAGCTAACATATATTTTTAAAACAAATTTTACATACACAATTTATATATAAGTTAGCTATATATATATGGATTCTACCTGTGTAAAATTTATATACTTATAAATCATTTATTCAGTGGGCATGTGTATGTTATTTATGTATTTATAAATCATATTTATAATAGGTAGAATCCATACAAAGAGTAAGTCTCAGAATACTATATAAGAAAAGATAATGTAAGCCCAGGGCATAGTTTCTTCATTTTATATTTGAAAATAAAATATATATTATATATCATAGCAGCTGATTATTAGTCAACAGAAAAAAAGAAAAATCCCTATTCTCAACTTAAAGTTGGGTTCCCTCATTACCACTGTGGCTTCTATCCATGAGGAAAGTTAACAAGAAGCAAACTTGATCCCTGGATATTTTTACAAGCAATTACATGTTTGCTATTATAGTGGTCCCACGTTTTTATGGCTTCTCTGTTTATAGGAAAGTGAGTTGACTCTGAAGCGTTTTTTTGTTACGAAAAGAATATTCAGTTCGAGTTCATCACACAAGTTGATGAACTGCACCTCCACAAATCATGTTTCATGTAATTTGCCATAGCTATTTACATTCTAGCAGGGGGTAAATTAAAGGAACTCTTCCCTGTGATGTGCTACTGTGTAGTCAAATCAAGACCTATTTCGGGCTAATACTAAGAGTTATTCCAGTCAAATTATTTGAGTTCAGTATCACCATTTCATACAAGAAACAGAATTGTCTCCTATGTCCGATGACTAAATTGATAATAAGAGAGTGGAAGTTAGTGTAGGCATCTCAGTCTGTAGCCAAGGGTCTGTGCTCCTAGGATGAATGAGGAAGTGAGGCCGTGTGTTATACTGAATACAGGAATGTAGGAGATGGTTCAAAAAGCAGCATCTTTACCGTTCTTGGCAGATGGAACTTCTGAGGCAGCATTGATGTTATGCAATCTTGAAGGTGCTTCTCATCTCGCGTGGTTGGACTGGCACGATGACCCAGCCCAGTCTCGCCCATCTTCTCTAGGTGAGAAATTATGCACATTGAAAAGCGTCCAAGTGCAATGATGGCACACAGCGAGGTCCCTGAACCCAGGACAGCTCGCTGGTCCATGTGGAAAGTGAGCTCGTGACCCTGTCCTTGTGAGCAGGAAGTCAATACGCTACTCAAAATCAGGTGAGACAGTGCCTGCCAGAATAGTAGAGTGACTTCTAAAACCCTAAAGAGAAGGTGACGCTGCAGGAAGTGGCTTCAAATAACCTTTTGTTGTCGTGTGGGAATGCCCAGTTGACCATCACAAAGCGTTTATAATGTGTACCTCCTTTTTCACAACAGATACAGCCTTATCTCTAAGGTGGATGTAACTTTTGTTGTTGTTGTTGTTGTTGTTGTTGTTGTTTTCAAGGGCTTGACTTAAATCTATGACAAATTACCTTTTTTCTTGGAAGTAGAGTCTGAGTTGGCGACTTGTGTAGGCGGAGGTATGGGGAATGTGCTTGGAATCATCTGTAAGGCATAGAAAGCAGTGGGGTTGGGTGGAGGGAGGAGTTGAACGGTGCCCAGTCACGACAGGTGCACAGTTAGTTCATTCAGGTTGCCGTAACAGAATATGCAGGTAGAGTTGGCTTAAAGACACTGGAATTGTATCTCTCACAGTTCTGGGAAGTCCACGATCAACGCAGTGGCAGATTTGGTGTCTGGCGAGGGCTGTTTCCTGGTTCATAGATGGCACCTTCTCACTGTGTTCTCATGTGGTGGACAGGGCAAGGCCACAAGCCTGGGTGTCCTTCACAAGGGCACTAATCCTGTTCACAGGGATTCCACCCTCATCATGTCATCACCCTCTAAAGGCTGGCCTGTCTCTGAAAACCATCAAATTTGGAGTTAGGTTTCAACTTAGAAATTTGAGGGGAACACAAATGATCAGACCACAGCAGGTGCCTTAGATCAGAGGTCCCCAGCCTTTTTGGCACCAGGGACCAGTTTTAAGGAAAACAGTTTTTCCCCGGACTGGGAGAGGTGATGGTTTCAGGGTAACTGAAGTGCGTTATATTTACTGTGTACTTTATTTCCATTATTACATTGTAATGTGTAATTAAATAATTACACAACTCTCCATAATGTAGAATCGGTGGGAGTCCTGAGCTTGTTTTCCTGCAACTAGACAGTCCCATTTGGGGGCGATGGGAGACAGTGACAGATCATCAGGCATTAGATTCTCATAAAGAGCGTGCAGCCTAGATCCCTTGCATGTGCAGCTCACAATGGGGTTCACGCTCCTGGGAGAATTTAATGTTGCTGCTGACCTGACGGGAGGTAGAGCTCAGGCAGTAGTGCTTCCTTGCCTGCCGCTCACCTGCTGTGTGGCCCAGTTGCTAACAGGCCATGGACCAGTACTGGTCCCTGGCCTGGGGATTGGGAACCCTTGCCTTAAGTGATACCACAGGGAGGTCTGGAGCTGGGATGGCCCTGTATAGTCTTCCAAACTGAAGCAATTGGGCCAGGCTCGGTGCCATTGACCATTGACATGGGTGGCCCCCAGGGAGGGACCAGAACTCTGCTTGGGGCGATTCTTTTTTTTTTTTTTTTTTAATTATACTTTAAGTTCTAGGGTACATGTGCATAACGTGCAGGTTTGTTACATATGTATACTTGTGCCATGTTGGTGTGCTGCACCTATCAACTCATCAGCACCCATCAACTCGTCATTTACATCAGGTATAACTCCCAATGCAATCCCTCCCCATGATAGGCCCCGGTGTGTGATGGTCCCCTTCTGCTTGGGGCGATTCTTGAAGAGAAATGCAGTGTGGGCTCCCAGCAGCTGGGGGTGAGGCCTGGGTTCTGAAAAGAGCACCCAAGTGGTGCCCTTGGGATCAGAGACAGCCCAGCACTCGCACTATTCAGTCCTCTCCATCTGGAAACAGCTTCTCCAGGATTCTGGCTGGCCTCCTTTCCTAGGAACACGTGCAGTACACACTCACTGCTGCCCTCCTGTCCGGCCCATTTGAGGATCTGCCTCCTTAGCTGGCCTCTCAGCTAGGCTAGGTGGCTGCTGGGGCAGGGCAATGCTGACCCGAGTCCTCACTGGGCTGCAGTCTCTGCTCACAATGCACTGCTCAGGTGCGGCTGTTGGACTTGTCTGGGTTCCATCACACATAAGAGAGTCCCCATGGATAAATGGTCCCACTCATCTGTATTGTCCCAATGGGGACAATGGCCCCAGTTTTTTCTCCCAGTTAGGGCCAGTCCTCCTGCAAGGATGATGGCTCCTTCCCTTGCTGGCGAGGCCTTGGGCATGAGGATCTTAAAGGCACTGGGCCACAGGCATAGCTTACAGTTTCATGGGGCCCTTCCTCTTCCTGGTGGTGGAGACAACTCCCCTCTGAGAAGCAGGTTCTCTAGAACCACAGAGCCTAAAGTTGAGAGATCGGGGAACAGAGATCTCAATCAGCTCCTGGGGTGGAGGTGAGACAGTTACTGCTTCCCCTCCTCGGTTCCTGGCCCCATGTATTCCAGCCTCTGGGGACTGACACAGCATTATGGCCGTGGATTTATGGTGAAGACCACATCCAGAGGACAGCAGCCCATCCTTCCCAGCATCCTCTCCAAGCTGGCTTCTTAGCCATGCCTTCAGAAGCACATTCCCTCATTCTAGCCAGCAAAAGCCTTCTGGACTCTGCAGTCTGTGGCAGGAATGCTGGGTCTCAGGGGCAGTAGCCCTTGCATCTTCTTCTTTTCTCTAAATTGAGGCCTTTGTTTGAGCACTTCCCTGAGAGGCATGCAGCTATGAACCCACTCTGGCAGCCTCAGTCCCGCAGGGCGATGAGGGCTGCATTCGATGGTGGGACCTGAGTCTGCAGTGAGCCCCATACAAGGGAAACTGTCCTTCCATGTGAACTCATGTGCTGTAAATTTGAATTTCCTCTAAACGGGCTTTCCTGAGGACTGCCATTCAATTTAATACGCTAAAAAACAAACTTATTGTTACTGTCCTCCAAATCCCTTGAAACAAAACCAGCCCTTCCATTCTTGGGACCACAGGTAGGTGTATCTGCCTCTCTGTTGCTTAGCTCTTTGCTTCTAGAACAAGCTTCCTAACCTGGGAATCACATCACCCCGTTGTCTGTTCTTACCCAGAGTGCAGCATCGTTGTACAGCAGCCGGGGAAGGCAATCTCCCTATATTCTTTGAGGATTTGGACAACAGATTTATAATTGTTGTTTTCATCTTATTTCTTCTCAGCAACATTGGTGGTGGATGATCCTGTTCTCTTTTTCTCCACAAATTTCTGTCAGCTCCGTCTAGTAAATATCCTTCCATCCCATCCCTCCTTCATATCTTCTGTCTCTTACCCTTAGACGGCTTCCACAGTGTCCCCTCCAGGCGGCCTCTGTAGTGGCCGAAACTTCATTTCTCCCTGCTACGAATCTCTTCTATTTTGCCCATACACAGTGGTCCAGTCAGAATGATCTTTTTAAAAAAAAAAAAAATGAAAATAGGTAGTGTTCCTCCAGTGTTTCAGATCAGTTAGAGCCTTCCCAGGGTCCACAGAATATTCTGTAAACTGGTTTTCAAATTCCACCTTCATCTCTCACCACTGCCCACATACACTTCACGTTGGTCCCATGGAGCTTCCTGATCCTCAAATCTTCCTTTTTTCTTCTCTTTTACCTTTGCATACGTATCTCCCCAAAACGGATCATTCTTCTATGGACTCACCATGTAGATCATCTGCTGATCTTCCCGTCTCACCTCAGAGATTACTTTCCCCAATTAGCCTCACAGCCTAGATTATGTGATTTGCTCCTACACAATCCTACACCACCCTGAGCTGCCTGCATCCCAACAATTGTTTAATTGCCTCTCTTCCCAGGAGACAGAAGCTCTGGGAGTGCAAGGACCTCTTTATGCCCCACACCTGTGCAGCCGTGCACAAGCTGCAGGCGTGTAGCTGCATCCTTAGAGATGTGCAAAATGTGAGTGAGTGTCTTAGCCAATTTCTGGACTGCTCAGATTTTCATAGCATTATCATGGGCCATTTAACCCTTATCAATAATCTTAGGCCCACTCCAGTTGTTTTTTTTTTTTTTAAGTCTTAGTTTGAGGAATTATATAGCCCAGTAGCCAGTGAGTCAACACAGACTGTTTCTGGATATTGAGGCTGCTCTGATTCCTGAACCCAAATCTGTTCATTTGTTGACAGCCTCATTCTTGAGTGCTTGCGTCCCTGAATGATGACCTTTTGGGACCCAGTTCCTGAAGTTTATCTGGTGTCCTTTCTGGTTCTCCAAGTCCTCCTCCCCCGGACTGTCCGGGAGTTCCCCTTCAGTGGCAGGTGGTCTGCCGCTATTGGTTGAATTCCCCTGTTGGCAAAGGGATGCATTTCTGCACAAATCTCCCATGTACCTGTACTTATGCTGTCCTCTGCTGTCACCCATGTCTCCGACTGCAGCATGCATCGAGATCACCCAGAGGTCTTCATAGACAGAGATTCAAGTCAGGGTGGGCTTAAAAGTGCATATTCCTGTGGCACTGGTGCTGCATTGCAAGGAGGGTTTGTGAGAAGGTTCCACCATGCAATTCCTGTAGTATTATGGCGTCTGTATTTTGTACCCTGTGCCCCATGTCAGCCAGCGGGGTGAGGAACACACCGGCCTGTCTCTCCTCACCTTACCGTGCTCACCCTGGTTCATGAGTCAGCTTCTTTTTGCATCTGTGGCTCCTGTGTGCCCCCACCATGGTGCAACCACAACAGAGCAAGTCACTGAATTTCTGCCCTTCTTCCAGATCATCCCGTCCTCTCAAGAGCTGCAGGGTGCTGTAGCACAGTGTAGTACACTGTGTGCTTGCCATCCTGTGCCCACCATCTCCACACCAGGGCTCATGCCACTTCCCTTCTGTCTGGGCAGGTCCTTCATGCCCTTCTGGGTGGGAAACACCCCTTCCCTTCCCTTCCCTTCCCCAAGGCCCAGCTTGAGAGCTGTGCCTCTCTCCCGGACAGCTCACTGGGATGGAAATTCCTTCCAGTGTTTCCCTGTGGCTACCTGCAGCAGCTCCTTGTTAGCTAAGGTAACAGTTTTCCTAGAGTGTTTTGTGGGTCCTCGAGTCCTTGAGAAAGAGCCCCATTTTATTCAATTCTGTTTCTCCAGACCATTGCAGAGCACACAACGTCTTCATCTTGGTGAGCCGTTTAGTAACCAAAGATATTAAAAGCCATTTACAAACCAAGTGTAATTAATAATTAACTGTTTGAAGCTAAAAGTAATCGATTATATGTGCTCATTGTTGCTATTGTTTTCTTCAGGTGAATTACCAGCTAGCCCAGCTAGCATTCCATTGTCTTAACGCAAGACCAATAAGATGAACGTAGGATTTTATTGAAACGATATTAAAACAAACAAGTAATAACAACAAACTATATTAGACGGATATTGAGTTTCCAATAATCACCCTTTTTTGTTACGGGGTTGAAGAATTTGTATGAAGATATGCTGACGTTCAGGACAGTCTTAACTTTAAGAAAAATATCAGAAGAACCATTGACTCTTATTTCTATTTTGTTCTGAGTTATATTGCATGAATGAATTATAAGCACAGCCTCCTCTTAATAATGTGAGATAAGCCATTATTAAATATTTAAATATATCAGTACATATGAGCCAGAAGAGCAGGTGGTGCCGGAGAACATTAAATTCTAATGCAGAAATTTGACTTTTAAATTCCAGGTTTAGTGGCCCATTAGCTCCAGCTGCATTCCACTCTCCCTTCCCAACATGTATCCTCCCAGATTACGTTTCGAAGTAAACTGAGGTAAGATGTAGTGGAAATGACACGGAGGTTAAGCACCGCAGGGCTCACATTAGAGCAAACTTCCTGGGAGGCGTTCTCCAATCTGTATTCTAGTCTCAGGCAGGAATGAAAATTCTGAGGATGATATTTGCGAATTATGAAAGATCTTGTGAAATTAACAAGGTGTACTTCTAGATGGTATTTCAGGCTCTGTAATTGGAATGAGCTTCCTATTTTTTCTAGCCACATGGCTGCCTTCCTCACTTCTCATGTGTCATGAGTGTGTGAGTGTGATAACATTCTCCCGCATCTTTACCATCAGGATCTCTGCATCAGATACAACAAGGACCCAGTTTTCCTTACAGGGTTTTTTCCTTGCAATTGGAATGTGTTGCTTTCAATTTTCTTGCTATCTTTATTATTTTTCTTTGGTATTTCTGTTTCCTTTACGAGTTTTTATCATCTCAACAAGAGTCTTTTTTAAAATTTCTGAGTTGTGTTGACTTACAAATAAATCACATTTTGAATTGCTGATTTAAAAGTTATAGATGGGACTATTCTTTTCTCGAAATTCTTCCTGTGATTTTTAAATCGCATGCCTATCCTCCTGCCTCTAAGCCAGAAACGGCCAGGCACAGCATGCAGTTTTGATGACCCAGCTCCTATATGTTTCTTTTAGATCATCTGTTGCTTTAACATGTGAGCATGTAGAGCTCTGTTTCTTCTGATTTTTTCTTGGGAAAGGGAGTGAACAGAAAGAAAGTTTGTGCCATGTGAGACTGAGAATGAGAGAAACTGAAGAAGTTAGGCTGCTTCAGACTTGTGATGTGGGCTGAAGGTCAGGGGGTATAGGATGAGGGGTACAGATGAGGGGTGCAGGGCAAGGGGAGCAGGTTCAGGGGTCCAGGATGAGAGGTGCAGTGAGGAGTACAGGATGAGGGGGTCCAGGTGAAGGGTACAGGAAGAGAGGCACAGGATGATGGGTGCAGTGAGGAGTGCAGGATGAGAGGTCCAGGTGAGGATCCAGAGGGAGGGATCCAGGAAGACAGGTACAGGTGAGGAGTGCAGAATGAGGGGTACAGGTGAAGGAGTCCAGGATGAGGCATGCAGGGTAAGGAGTGCAAAATGAGGAGCTATGGGATGAGGAAGTGCAGGATGAGGGTGTGTAAGGTGAGACAGTGCAGCAGGAGGGCTCCAGCATGAAGAGTAGAAGACAACGGGTACACGACAGCGCAGTGCTAGAGCTTAGCCAAGAAACCTGGGCTTGGGTTCAAGTTCTGAATCCAATTTGTTCTGAATCCCCCTGGACTTTAGCAGACTCATCTATGATGGGCAATGGGGATGGGTCATCTGCAGGCTTTGCTCCCACCTCTGAAAGAGAGAAATCAACAGCTCCAAATATTTCGTTTTAATGGGAAGCTCATTCCTGGAATGATTAGCAAGCTGAAAGAGGTGTGATTGCTACCTCTGATACTGAAACACGTCCACTAGGACAATTTCAATGCTAAGATGGGATAGGAGAGAACACAACTAGGTTTCGGCGTAGTAGAAACGATGCAGCAATGCTAAGTGCAAAACCGCGCCAACTTTTCTAAATTGTATGAGAAAATAGGAGAGGCTTGCGTACAACCATGTGCCCAGGTAGGAAGATCTGAAACATCCTGATTAGGTCATGACAGAGAAAGATCATGAAGTCAGGTGGGCAGTGGAGGGGTTAAGGCCCATCTCATCAGAGGCTGGAGGCTGCCTGAGGGTCAGAGACCCACAGTTAACGTCCGTCATCGGAGCAAATCCTGACATGCAGGACGCATACATGAAAGTGAAACAGTCAGCAAACCAGATGATTTTCCGAATTTCATATGTGTCTCAACCAGGGAAGGAGAGGGTCCTGAGGACTGCATCGATGAGGAGGAGCTGGTGACCCTGTCCCCCGTCTGGCTTTTCCACTTTAGAAGGCTTGATTATAGCAAGCTGTGTGAGTCTTAAGACTGGAGCAACAATTTTTCTTAAATGTCCAACTGTTTAAATGTCTGAAACAATTGGAAACTTTATAACACGAGGCTGAAAACCTTACATGAATTTATATGGATATAAATGTTGCTTTGGGTTGGGTGTGGTGGCTCATGCCTGTAATCCCAGCACTTTGGGAGGCCAAGGCAGGAGTATCACCTGAGGTCAGGAGGTTGAGACAGGCCTGACCAATATGGTGAAAGCCTGTCTCTACTAAAAATACAAAAATTAGCCAGGCATGGTTGCAGGCGCCTGTAATCTCAGCTACTTGGGAGGCTGAGGCAGGAGAATTGCTTGAACCCAAGAGGCAGAGTTTGCAGTGAGCCACGATTGCGCCATTGCATTCCAGCCTGGGCAACAGAGAAAAACTCCATCAAAAAAAAAAAAAAAAAAAAAAATTGCTCTTTTCTTCTTCACCACAGAGAAAAGACAGAATAAGAAAAAATTTAAAAATTCACTTTCCCAGTCCAGGACATCCTTAGGCATGGAGGGAGCTTCGGGTTGCCTCTGACTTGGCAAAGCCAATCCGTGACACATTGTCACATAACGGAGGGGTAGAGAAAACAAGATTATATTGAGTTTGTGCTGATTTGGATTCAAATTTTTAAAAGCAAAGAAACTGTGTTTAGTCTCTCAGATGTTTTTCAGAATGAGCCTATTTAATTTTAACTTCCCTCTAAAATTCTTCAGGTTTATGCTATTTTGATGCAAATACTTTAAGAACTGATTCCCCCACCAACGAATTTCAAGAATCCATCTCAAAGATTAAATGTGTTATAAGTGCTTTGAATGTTTCTTTGTGCTGTGTAGACCTCATGGATTGGAGGACAGGGGAACAAGTTTTCATGTGATCCTTTCCCATTTCCTTTGAAGCAAATTCTTCTGCCTCCTACTAATACGTGTTTGATTTCTCTTTATATATGATTGTTTACATCCATTGCGATTGGCTGTCACCTTCTTTCCTACTTTTACCCTTGGGGGAAGGTGGCTCATTCATACACAGGGAGGCGCTTCTTCTGGAATAGAATTATGCCTGCATGAGTTTTCCAGAATTAGTGGAGAGTGGAGACAATTATCCATGAAGCTGTGTCATTTAGACATGAAACTGAAAATAAGTCAGTCACTATTGCCTGAAGCATCTAAAGCTTTTCTCTGTAATGCCTCCCTCTGCGGTGTGCCCGAGTGAGCTCTGTCTGGAGGACCCTCCATGCTGCAGCCCCTGAAGGTCATGGCTGATGCCCACTGGGCCTCCACTCATGCTGCCCCGTTCTTTGCCCCACACTCTCACCTTTGCGTGGCACGTGGTCCTTTTGTTAGAACTCATGGACTTACAGCAACTGCTACAAACCTTCACTTTTCTTTAAACCCTCACTAGTAAACCCACAGCAGCCTCTCTCCAGGTTTTCCGGGAAAAAGTCACCTTTTTTATAGAGCAAGAACATCTCTTCTTTGTTCCTCCACAGTCATCTTCATTGCTCCTTCCTTCCTTCCTCCCTTCCCCCCTTCCTTCCCTTCCTTCCCTTCCTTCCCTTCCTCCTTCCTTCCCTTCCTTCACTTCCTCATTCCTTTCCTTCCTCCTCCCTCATCCCTCACCCCCTCCCTTCTTTCCTCCTTCCTTCCTTCCTTCCTTCCTTCCTTCCTTCCTTCCTTCCCACCAGTCTCAGAAAGATGTGTGTCCATCTTTTGTCTAAGGATGGTCTTGAGATCAATCCTCTTCTCCCTTTTGAGAGTTGGCCCCATCAGGAAACACTAACAGGCTTTTTGGTTGTTCTGTCTTCACTATCTACTGTCCCAATTCAGGTTCCCTGGACTCCTCACTTGGATTGACAGCATCATTCTAATTATTCTCTTATACTTCTATCTTATTTTTAGGATTATATCTCTGTTATCAGAAATTCTGTGCATGAGACACAAGAGACTCATTTGTATCTAGGGTTAGGAGGTCCCGGTGGCATCAGCAGGACTCTCATTTTCTCAGCTCTGCTTTCTTTTCTTGAGGCTGCATCCCATGTGGGGTCTCTGTAAATGACAGAGAAAATAGCTCCCAGCTCCTCTGGGGTTACGTTGCTCTTACAGTTCATGGCCCTGAGGAACGAAGAGTAAAGACACCTCCGATGTCCTCCATCTCAAACCCAAAAAAGGCTCCAAGTGGTCCTGCTCAATCCTGCCCCCTCCATCCACTGCCACATCCAGGGACATGGACAACCTGACTGGCCACTCCCAGTGACCTGTCCTTCCCTGCGACAGGGCTGAAGGAAACCCCCAGGGACTAGGAGCAGAGCCCTTCCCAACAGGAGAGACAGCAGCAAAGAATGCACACACTGCTTTAGAAGAAGCCAAATGATCTGATGTGCCGGGGCTAATCCTACAGAACCTCTGACCCTTCCCATTGCCCTCTGTGAACAGTGGTTCCCGGTGCCTCCTGTCCCACACCAGCCACACAAACTGCTCAGCCTGCACTTCCCACTCCTCTGCAATATGCATCGCTCTTAACCTAGATACTTTTCATTTTCCATTTTATCTGAAAATACCTCCTAAAATGGTTTATCTTTGGGTAAAACCTAAGCCATCATTTTTCTTCTTCTTTTATTCATTCCATTCCCTTTTTCTGAGACTCAGTTACTGATCTCCACTGCTAAAATGAATAAGCATTTTTATTTCATTAAAATATTTAATTCTATTGAAAGTGTGTCATTAAAAAGTATGCTGCTATTTCCCGTTAATTTGTGTTTGATAGATGCAGAGGCTTGTTGGTTCCTCATTTTTCTTTGCCATTGAGTTCTTTTCATCTTTTCATCAGTGCCTGTGGCTCTTTGATCACTTCGATTGTGCTTTTGATGTTTTCTTAATTCTTTTAGTAATGAGGTACTCAAAATATAACAACTGATGTTGCGCCGTGTTTTAATTTTATTACGAATTTTCTCTCTTCCTGAAAATGAAATCACATTTCACCAATTTCTTTATCCTTTACATCTTCAACTCCTTTGTTAACAAGTCGCTAATTATTTGCTTTCTTCCCTCAACTCCATTAGTGCTGTCATTTCTTTTACAAGTTCTTAAAGGTGGAAAAAGAAATACTAATGATACCAACCAGAACTCAAAAATAATAACTTGAGCACCACCCATGCATATTTATATTTCTAACAGGTTCCATTTCATCGACGTCAGGATTCCAAAGACTAGATAACCTCATCCTATGCATTTTTGCACATTATAAGTAAAATAATTTTCAAGAATGGCGTATGTTCCTATTTCCCTTTCACATTTTACCAGATTATTTTCCTAACTAGATTCCACAAACAGCATTTCTTTTGTCTACATAGAATGAAGCCTTTGCTAGAGGAATCTGTTTACCCATGGAGAGGAAGCTGTGGTTTATCCTGTCACTACCTGAGCTGTGTCCTTGACTTTGCTTTTTGTTTCTAGCATGACCATGAAACTACTCACTCATTAATTCTCTGATCATCAGTTTCATTATCTACGAAGTGGGAATAATAACTGAGTTTTTGTCAGATACATTGTATTAAAACAGAGAGGGTAGGTCCTCAGTCGAAAGCCATATTTACGTTTGTGTATTTTGCAAACAGTCTATGTAAATCTGTGACTTACCTATTGGAAAATGATCTGAAAAGGTAAAGAAAACTAATTTACAATAGCCCATGCA
Source organism: Theropithecus gelada (assembly GCF_003255815.1). Lineage (NCBI taxonomy): Eukaryota > Metazoa > Chordata > Mammalia > Primates > Cercopithecidae > Theropithecus > Theropithecus gelada. The sequence goes on from NC_037676.1 coordinate 8,167,650, forward strand.
GCAAAACTTATGTTTCCTGTTTCTGATAGTCTGTCCCTCTTCCAAAGACTAAGAGTGCTTCAGAAAGTGCATTCATAGTTGTCTCTCCCTCATCCTCTTTTCTTTTTCTCCCTGGGGCCATGGCAATTTCCTTTCTTGCAGTCAATTCTATTACAACAAACTTCTAAAATTAGTTTTTAGTCCATTTCAACTTTACCGTTATCTTTCCAGACTGTTCACCTTCTTGTCAAAAATGTAATTATCAATCCGGGCCTGGGACAGTATTTTTGACTTTCCATTACATTCCCTTCTCCCCCTGGTGTGCTCAGAGCAAGCAGTCATTTCATTGTTGCTTCTCTGTCTCTCTGTATAATCTCCTTTGGAGACAAGATGATGGATCTCAATTTTATGCTTTTCCTATTTCTATAACATACCAACTTGAATTATACTCTTTCTTTCAAGGATATAATCCCTCAGTTGCCATTGGGTGTTATGTTTTGTCTTTTCTCAAAGTTTTATCCTCTAACTATTTACATGGCTTTGTTCTTGTTCTTGCGGACTTTATTCGAATAAATCAGAACCCCTCATTTGCTACATGGCCTTGTTTCCTCCCGTCCCCTCTAGTTGCGACGTATTTCTACCTTGATTATTACAACTGTCTCCCAAATGAAGGGCCTCTCTCCTGGTTTTCTTTATTGTGGTCTGTGATGCACCGATTCATCATCGGCACTTTCATAAGGGCTCTGTTCTGTTACGAAATGTGTGGTGGAGAACTCCTTCCTCTGGTCTCTTGAAGCCATTAGTACAGTGGTTTTCAGAGTGGCATCTTCAAACTAGCATCAGGAATGCCTGAGTTGCCAGTTCGCAAAATGGGCACCAGGGCACTCTGGGGCACTGTTGCAAACTCACACAGGAGCCTTGGGATATTTTTTAAATTCTTGAGAGACTCACAAGCAACACGGGACATCTGTCAGACATTCAGCAAACCACTAGTCCAAAGGAGTTCACGCTTTCAACATGAGATTCTGTCAACAACATTCCTTTCCATGAGTCCATATATTGAAAAGGAAGAAATGCAGATAAATACATACAAATTCAGTGCTAATGACTTTTTATTTCTATAGCAGAAGAACCAGATATGGAAGAAATCAGAGAAGGAATAAAGATATCAAAAGAAAAAAAAAGAAATGTGTGGTGGAAAGAACTGCACATGGCAGCTGTAGAGGCTTGGTTCCATCTACTCCAGATGGACGTGTTAAAGTTGACCTCACTTTGTCATTCACTTTCTCTTTCTGAGAACTATCTGTCAAGTGGACACCGTCATATCTGCCTCTTGGGTGTTTGTGAAAATAAGATGATAACATATATGTATGCATGTCAGTCTCCAGAATATGACAGGTACCCAGCATTAGTACCCTTACCTTAGGGACGTCCCCAAAATCATCACTTCTTCATCCACCAACAAGACCCAAAGAATGTAACCCAGACTACTGAAAATAGCTTCCTTATCCTTCATGATGAGGTAAGTCATAAAGGGATTATAAAAAGTGTACTGCTTTCTGATTGTGATTGTTTGATGTAGCTTGCAAGTAGATTTGTTTTTACGTTTCTCCTATTTTCTGTTTTTTTCTTTTTTCCTGTTGAGTTCGCCACAGTAGACATTCTGCCGATTGCATCTCCAGGGTATTTAAGAAAGTTTCTGTGACTTGGCACCGGATAACGAGGCTTAGCCAGGTTCGAGTTTGAGTTTTTCTGACATGATGACTTCATATCTAGTGGTGTTTTCTCCCATCAAGAGACAGGGTGACTGATGTGCACTTACCAGCTGTGTTTATTGACTAGATGCCACTAATCGATAGTATTCTGATTCTATTCCTTCTTTTTTTATTGATTTGCTAAGGTACTTCTATAAAAGAAGCATATTATTTGGTTGTCTGGTGGCAAACTTGATAGGCAAGACAGGATAAATGTGGCCTTTTCAGTTTGTTACATTACATTTATATATTACATTCAGAATAGGAAGTTTTCATAGCCTCCTCAACCTCAGGCCTGTCGCCATTTGCACTGCATACTTTTTAAATTGTTATTATACTTTATGTTCTAGGGTCCATATGCAGAACGTGCAGGTTTGTTACATATGTATACATGTGCCATGTTGGTGTGCTGCACCCACATACTTTTGTTTGGGTGTGAAGACAGGGACAGTCCTGTGACTGCAGGATTTTTGGAGCATCATTGGCCTGACCCACCAGATACCAGTGGCATCCTCACCCTCAGTGTGTAAATACCAATGCCTCCAGACATAGCCAAATATCCTGATGAGGGGAGAGAAGATGGTAGCAAAAGTTCTACTAGTTGAGAACTACTGCTCTACAGTCATTCATTTTATTGTTTTGTATTATTAGGAAAGAACCCATGAATTTAAAACAGTCTGAAGATTTTCAATCTGTGGAATGTACTATCTTTGTTGATGCTAAAATTGTGCTAATTTTGCCTTTTAGTGTGTTCTTGACTCCTGAGTCAATGGTAGCTTCTTTACCATCCGGTGGGATAAACCATTCCAAATTTATCTTGTGTAATTTCTGCTTCAAACCTGAAATTAGTCATCCACCCAACGATTCTTGGCTTCCTTTAGTGGAAAATGATATTTCAGGATTATGATCTGGACGTTTACAATGTTAATCACTTCTTGATTTCTTGTTGTTTCTGGGCCCTTTCCCTTGATAGGCAGTGTGTGTGTTTGTGTGTGTGTGTAGAACAAAGACACAAGATTTCATGCTGATATGCCTGATTCAAATTCAGCACTGCAGCGTTTTTTCTGAATGTCTGCCATCGTATATCTCTAGTCCTTCTCTCACCCAGAGTCCCTGCTCTCAGTAACTCTGATAAAGGTGGAATTAGAATATTCCATAATTTCTCAATTGCTGTATCTCACAACACAGACACAAAAACTTCAAAAGCAATACCAACATTTCCATGTGCATCAGTAGTGCTGAAATCAATCTAAAATGGTTTTGCACTCATGTTTATACTTCACGTCTCCCAATCAAATTACCGTATTTCAAGGTCCTTTAAAACTGTCCATTGCTAGATTCACAATTAGATTTACTTTTTAAAAGATTTTAGATTGCTTTAAAAAGAACTTTGTTTTATTATTATATACAAATATTTGCATACTTAGATGTTCCACAGTCAAATCTGCAAAAGTAGGTATAATTGGAAGGTCTCACTTCTGTTTTCTTTTCCTCTAAACTATTTCAGTTTCCCCCTATAAATAGTAATTTGTAGAATTGTTCTGGTTGATTCTTGTATTTAAGAAACAGACAAACACATATGTATATCTCTACATATAGATATTCGATGTTTGTGTCAACCCCCTCCCAACTTGGGTAAGCAAGTAATGTGTTTTAAGCTCTTTTTTTTCCTTTTCTTTTTTTTTCTTCTATTTAATGAATTCTGGAACTCATTCTATAGTAGCTTGCTCTCTTTCTCTTTCTCCATCTCTCCTCTTGTTCTGGCTGTACAGCACCCCACAGAGTAGATGAGTAGACCACAGTTTATTCAATCAGACTTCCAACCCATCCATTGATGAGCTATTTCCAGTCTTTTGCTATAAGAAGTAGTCTGACATGAATAGCCTTGTCCGTATGCCCTTTCACTTTTTTTTTTTTCCCCCGGAGACAAAGTCTCACAAATGGCGTGATCTCAGCTCACTGCAAACTCCACCTCCTGGGTTCACGGCATCCTCCTGCCTCAGCTTCTCGGGTAGCTGGGACTACAGGTGCCCGCCACCACACCCGACTAATTTTTTGTATTTTTAGTAGAGGCCGGGTTTCACCCTGTTAGCCAGGATGGTCTCGATCTGCTGACCTCGTGATCCACCCGCCTCAGCCTCCCAAAGTGCTGGGATTACAGGTGTGAGCCACCGCGCCCGGCCTGTCGTCTCACATTTTTTGCAGCAGAAGATTACACATGGTGTGTGGTGTCCACTGCTGGCTAGTGAATGTCTACTAGAAAAGGCATCGTAAGCACAAATGCAAGTCCATGGCCTTGATTTGATAATTAGTCACATATACAAACTCATATTCATTGTAATTATCATTTTAAACAGAAATATGCGAATTCCTATAGAAAGAGGACTATTTTAATGATTTAAATTAATAAAACCAATTTTAAAGAAAAATTGACAGCAATTCTACACATACTCAGAAAATAGAAGGGAGAATACTTGACAATTAATGTATGAGGTTATAATATTGTGAGACCAAAACCAGTTAAAGACGTAACAAAAAAAAATCTGTGTACTAATATCCCTCATAAATATAGACACAAAAATTCTTAAATAAATGGTAGCAAATAGAATTCAAATATATATGTACATGTGTATGTATATATACATGCATATGCAGTCATGCATTGCTTAGCAACAACAGGGATATGTTCTTAGATGTGTTGTTAGATGATTTCAACATCATGCAAACATCATAGAGTGCACTTACACAAACCCAGATTGTACAGCCTACTACCCACCTGGGATGTATGGTACAGCCTATTGTTCCTAGGCTACAAACCTGTACAGCATGTGACTGTAATACTACAGGCAATTGTAACAACAAGTAATATTTGTGTATCAAACATATGTAAACATAGAAAAGGTACAGTAAAAACACTGTATAAAAGATAAAAAAGTGGGACACCTGTATAAGGTACTTACCATGAATAGAGCTTGCAGGACGGGAAATTGTCCTGGGTAAGTCAGTAGTGAGTGATGGCTGAGTGTGAAGACCTGGGACGTTACTATACACTGCCATAGACGTTACAAACACTGTGAACTTAGGCTATATGTATTTTAAAAATGTATTTCTTCAATAATAAATTAATCTTAGCTTACTGTAACTTTTTTACTTTATAAGCCTTTTCATTTTTAAAATTTTTTTATTCTTTTGCAATAACATTTAGCCTAAAACACATGGTACAGCTGCACAAAAATTTTTGTATAGTCTTGTTCTATAAACATTTTTGTATTTTAATTTCGTGTTTTTTTTTTTTTTTACTTTTTAAAACTTTTTGTTTAAAACTAAGACATAAACACACACGTTAGCTTAGGCCTGCACACTGTATTCCACCTCCACATCTATCTTGTCCCACTGGAAAGCCTTCAGCAGCAATAACACACGTGAATGAAGCTGTCATGTTCAATGATCACAATGCCTTCTTCTGGATACCTCCTGAAGGCCCTGCCTAAGGCTGTTTACAGTGATTTGTGTGTGTGTGGAAGTATAAGGAGCATAATCTAAAATAGTGATGGATAGTATAGCATAGTAAATATATACACCAATATCATAGTCATTTATTATCATTATCAAGTATTACATGCTGTATACAATTGTACTGCTCTCCTTTCCCATGACTGGCAGTACGGTCAGTTTATTTACACCAGCATCACCAGGAACACATGCGTAATGCATTGAGCTATGATGATTCAATGGCTACAATGTCATTAGGAGATAGGAATATTTTAACTGCATTATAATCTTATGGGACCATTGTATATATGACTCATCATTGATTGAAATGTCCTTATATGGCACAGGATTTTGTGTGTATATATATATACATGTATGAAATTATATGCCATAAACAAATGAAATGTTTTCCTTGTAGGAATGAAAGACTGTTCAATATTGGAAAATCAATGAATGTCATTCATTATATTAACAGGATAAAGAAGAAAAATTACATGTTTACATCAATCGATGCACAAAAAGAATTTGACGAATTCAACACCACAATTAGTTTACTAAGGAAACTAACCACCACAAACGTGGTGTTTTGAAACAATAGAAATTCAATCGCCCAAAGCTCTGGAGGCCACAGGTCCAAACTCAAGGTGTCAGCAAAGCCACGCTCCCTGCCAGATCTCCCAAGCAGAGAACCCATTCCTAGCCTTTTCCAGCTTCCAATGGCTCCCACCCTCCTCAGCTAACAGCGGCATCACTGGAACCTCTGCCTCTGTCTTCAGATCACCTGTTTCTCTGGGTTTATGTTTTCTCCTCTATGTGTCTCATACAAAGACACTGGTCATTGGATGTGGGGACACCCAGATAATCCAGGATGATCTAATCTCAAGATGTTTAACCACATTCCATCTGCAAAGACCCATTTTCCAAATAAAATCACAGTCACCATGTGTGGGGACAAGGGAGTGGACATGTCATTATCGGGGGGCCACCATCCAGCCTGCTATAATGTCTATTCATGACAAAGTCTCAGCAAGGCAGGAGGAAATGGGCTGTCCTCAATTTGTGATAAAGAACACTTACAAAACAACAAAACAAAATGAAATGAAAAACACTTAGTATTAACCTTAATGATGAAAGACTGGATGTTACCCCCTAAAACTCAGAACCCACCAAGGACATCCACTCTTCCCATTCAGCATAGTGCTGGAAGTTCAAGTCAATTCAAAATTGCAAGGATAAGAGAAAAAGGGCTTACAGATCGCAAAGAAAAACAGTAAAGTTGACTCTACTTGCAAGTAACATGATCGTCTAGATAGAATTTCCCAAGGAATTCACAGATAAACTCTTAGAGCCAAGAACCAGTTTGGTGACTTCACAGGATACAGGATGAACCACAACAACAAAAATCTGTATTTCTGTATAATAATATGAACACGTGAACACCCAATTTCTTTAAAATACAATTTACAATAACTCAAAACAATGTAATACCTGGAAATCTACACAAAACTGTGTATGTATAGGACTCATAGATTGAAAACTATGCAACGCTATGGAAAGAAACCAAAGAGCAAAATAAATAGAGGGACACTCAGAGTAAAGATCTCAATGTCTCATGTATTGGGACACTCAGAGTAAAGATCTCAAATCTCCCAAACTGATACACAGTTTAATGCAACTGTTGTAAGAATCTCAGCAAATATGTTTTGTAGATATGAACAAGATTATTCTAAAAAGTAAAGGAAAATGTGCAGGAACTAGAATAGCTAAAATAATTTAGAAAAAAAAAATGGGTGGGAAAAGCACCTTCCCCAATTTCAGTACATATCATATAGCTCCAGTAATCAAGACCATGTGGTGTTGGTGGAAAGGCAGACACAGAGATTAATGGAATGGAATAGAAAGCCCACGAATAAACCCACATAAGATGCCCTCCTGGTTTTTGGTAAAGGGGCCAAAGCAATTCAATGGAGGAAGAATAGCCTTTTCAGTGAACAGCTCCAGAACAATTACACATGCAGAGACCAAAAATGAGCCTCCATGTGAATCTCACATCTTTTACAAAAATCTACTCAAAATGGATAATAGACTTAAATGTAAATGTAAACATAGAAAACTTTTAGTGAAAGATATGAGGAAATATTTGCAATCTGAGAGTAGGAAAATATTTCTTAGACTTGTCTCCCAAAACATAATTCATCAATTGGAATTATTTACCAAATAATTGATTATTACTTTATCAAAATGAAAAACCTCTTCTCTGAGAAAAATCATATAAAGAACTTGAAAAGATAAGCTGTAGACTGGAAGATAACATTTTCGAACCACATATCTGTTAAGAATTCATAAAGAACTCTCAAGACTCTACAATAGACACACACATACACACACACACAGAGTCACAGAGTTAGGATATGTTCAGGAGACCTTTCACCAAAGAAGATATACAATAAACACATAGAAAACTGTGTAACACCTTTAGCTATCAGGGAAATTTCAATTAAGACAAAAATGAGCTATTATACACACCTATCAAAATGTACAAAATTAGAAATACATTTTATTTTTATATATATGTATATACTGACATTGCCAAATGCTCTCAAATAGAGAAGTTGAGTAACTCAAACATTGCTGATGGAAAACGTTGTTAAACAGTTTGGCAATTTCTCTCTCTCTCTCTCTCTCTCTCTCTCTCTCTCTCTCTCTCTCTTTCATCTCAGAGTCTCACTCTGTCATCCAGGCCAGAGTATAGTGGTACAATCTCGGCTCACTGCAATCTCCGCCTCCCAGATTCAAGCAATTCTCCCTGCCTCAGCCTCCCGCGTAGCTGGGATTTGGGATTACAGGTGCCCACTACCACACCCGGCTAATTTTGTATTTTTTGTAGAGACGAGTTTTCACCATGTTGACCAGGCTGGTTTTGAACTCCAAACCTCAGGTGATCCTCCTGCCTTGGCCTCCCAAAGTGCTGGGATTACAGGTGTGAGCCACCACACCCAGCCAGCACACCCAGCCAGCAATTTCTTACAAGAGCTAAACATTCAATTATCATGTGACCCAACAATTGCACTCCCAATCATTTATCTCAGAGAAGTGAGGACTTCTGTTCACATAACATAATCATAAACAATAGTAGCAGGAATATGTACAGCAGCTTTAGTCATAATAGTCAAAGACAGGAAATTACCCAACTGTCATTGAAGATGCAAACAATTAAACAAATTAGTTCATCTAGACCATGGAATGCCACTCAGCAATAAAAAGAAATAAACTATTGATACAAGCACCAACTTTATGACTCTCCAGAGATTGGTGCTGACCAACAAAGCCAATCCCAGAAGGTCACATGCGGTTTCTACAACATTCTTATAGAAATAGGAGATTAGTAGTGGCCAGGGGTTAAGGAGGGAGGTGGTGATGGACCAAAGTAAGTGTGACTGTCGAGGGTCAACGGGAGGGATGTCTGTGTTGCTGGACATGTTCTGTATCTCATCTGTTTCAACATCAGTATCCTGGTGGTGATGTTATAACAGTTTTGCAAAATTCTACCACTGGGGAAAGCTGCATGAAGGTTATCCAAGATCTTCGTAACTGCATGAAGCTTACATGAGAACTCTGTATTACCTCTTACAACTGCATATGAATCTATAATTATCTCAAAATTCAAAGTTTTGTTAAAAACAATAAAACCCCACGGTAATTATTTACCAAATCACAGATGGACCTGAATAGTCAAACAATTTTAATAGCTAAGTCTGAAGCTTTTCTACTGGGTAAATTCTATGGATACTTAATTCTTAGTTGTGCACAAACCTCTATTTTAGAAGTAGGTGTCAGTATTTTGAGAGGCTGACGCAAGTGGATCATCTGAGGTCAGCAGTTCGAGACAAGCCTGGCCAACATGATGAAAACCCGTCTCTGCTGAGGAATTAGCCAGGCATGGTGACACACACCTGTAATCCCAGCTACTCAGGAGGCTGAGGCAGGAGAATCCCTTGAACCCAGGAGGTGGAGGTTGCAGGGGGCTGAGATCGTGCCACTGCACTCTGGCCTGGGCAACAGAGCAAGACTCTGAAAAAAAAAATGGGAAAGAAAGATATCGATTAGCTGCATCTAGAGTGGCTTTGGTGGGGATAGAGTGTTCTGTCTTCCTTTTGACTGTGAGTGGAAAGGGAAAACATTAATGCTAACAATAAATTATAATCAGGATCCTCTTCTATGTAAAGAAGAGAACCTACTCTGAAGGATAAATGACATTCATTGAGGATCAGCTCCTGCAGTCCAGGTTTTCCCTGGTTACATTTGCCTCTGTTGAAGTCTCTTTGAGCAGGGCTGCAGCAGCTGCCAGGGTGGATCTTATTTCCCCCTGTCCCGTTAGAATAAATGTTTGTTAACTCTGTTTACGCATTACACAGCTGATTTAATTCAGCCTTTAGGATAAGTCAGAACTGTATGAATTGCCAAAGAGTATTTTATATGAAAGCAAACTCTACCTCATAGATAAAATTTCCCTAGTTGAGGCCAATAATAATGGAGTGGGGTTGACGTGTTGAGAGCAGCACCATCATTTGGGATGCATGTCTCGTGTTCCATGAATGGTGGTATTAGACAAGGATACATCAAATCAAGTGAGCAACAGATAGGATTTTTATGAGTTTTCCCCTTGAACAATATTATGATAAATGCACACAATTGCATTTGATTTTTTTCCCTCCCTACCAGGAGGATCAAGCAAAGAAAATGAGTTTGCCCTTCAGTCTTTTGAAGTTTTTTGATTCATGACAACCATAGCCAGAGATAAGAATTAAGCCCCGCACTTTAAATGAGCAATAAGCCAGGTTTTCAAGCTGTCTTATTTAAGTTCCTGTCTCCTTCTTGTAGGCTTTTCTCTCTTTTTTAGCTTCACATTATTATTATTATTATTTATTTTTTTTTGGAGAAGCCATACATAAAGTGGCTGAGAAAATAATAATTGGCATTACCTTAACGTTTTCATCTCTAATAATCCCGAATCATAACATATTAGCATACTGACAAAAATCTATAGCCACGAACAATGTTTCTTTCGAGAAGAGAAGAAGAAAATATCTTTTTTAAGTCTTACTCCTAAAAGTGCTCATTGCCAATGTGTTGGAAAGACTGCCTTTTACTCAGAAAGCATTTCTAAGGTGCCACATATACAGAACAATATAAGACTCACACTTTTGCTGTTTTGAAATACATGTGATCACAATGTTGATGCGACGTTTCTTATGATCAATAATAAAACATACATACGATTCATAAGATATAGACGGTACAAGAGAAAATGAAATAATGGTACAGGTAAAACCACTAAACCTTACACTTAATTTACATAATTAATTTTATGAGTATTCGCTGATTATTTTGTGCCAGGCACTCTTTTGAGGGCTGGGATTACTTAACTAGCAACTGGGCAAAAGACCAGCTCTCACAGATTTTACCTTCTAATCAGGGAGCGTTGCAGTGAAAATAATAGCAATAATAGTAATATGTAACCTGTCTCATTGCTTCTAAGGTGTGGATTTTTTTCAACTTTTTGTGCCTCTGATATGGGATGTATCTTACTATCGCATTGGTGAGAGATACTCATGTTACATTTTAATTTTCTTTTTCAATAGTATATGAAGTAATTAAGCATCTGATAATTATGATATCTTAGCCTTGATATTCTCCCAGGTGGTAATAAATTCAATAAAGAATAATGTAGGGGAATGGTCAGAGGGCTGGAGAGTGAGGGAGCCTCTGCTCCTTAGGTTGGAGCCAGCAGTGTGAGTCTCTGGAGGGGAGTGCTGGGTGAAGGGAGTGGGGAGCTGCCCACCTGGGTAGCTGGGGTGTGTCCTAGCAGACAGCATTTACAAATGCAGTGTTGCAAAGTGAGATGGCGTAGATTGTATCTGGTGAACTGCAGGAAGACCACACTAAGCTATGTGGGAAGAGTTATCTGAGGGGAAGATCTTTCCAGTGGGGCAGAAGCGAAGTCAGGAGGAGTCAATGCACTGGCCCCCTGCCTTGTCTCTCTCGTCACTCTGCGATCAGAAGCCATGGAAGTTTTGTGCAGGGCAGTTGCCTGACCTAACACACATTGTTCAAGGAACAACCTGACTGAGTGACGTGTAGGATGTTGGGATGGGAAGGAGGCCTGGCGAAGGTGGGTGCGGGTGGGGCGGAAGGTGAGTAGCACCTTGCAGGTGAGAAGAGCTGCCTCATGTAATAGCTCATAGTCATCAAGGTCACTAGATTTGAGGTGTAGTTAGAAGACAGATATGACGAGATGTGCTGATTGGAAGTCTCCATGCAGGCGGAGAAGTGGACAGAGTGGGCTTCAGGAATGCCCCAAAGCTGAAAGGATTAGACAGAATGTGGTGGTCTGAGTGGGATGCTTTCAATAGGTATCCACGGGTGATGTGCCAGGCATTTCTATGAGGTCTCCAGAGTGGTGGTGGGATTGGGTGGCTGGACTAATGAGAAGAACCACTCAGGGCATCTGTTTTGTCCCCTCTGCCCCATGCTTCACCTTTCCCAGTGAAATATGTACAGTGAAAACACATATTAACTGTCAGGGATACAATTTTCTTTCCCAGGGAGCTCTGTGCTCTGAGGACTGAGAGTATCAAGGGGCTTTTTTGCCCTCTGACTTCTCACTGGGATTCACCAAAGGGGAGTGACTGAGGGCACAGAGTGAGTGAAGCAGGTGTGTGCTGTCTCTTGTCTCTCTTCCATGCATTGCCAAAGGTAGCAGCTCCCATCCGGGGCTTCTGTCCTCTCTGCTAACAGCTCCCAGTCCTGTCTGCTACCACCTTCCTGTCCTGTCTGCTGCCAGCTCCCTGGGGGGATAAATAGGTCCACGGTGACCAGCATAGGGGAACTGTGCTAACTAGCCCATGGTAGTTGACTTAAACCAATCACGAGTATTCCCAGTATTTCCTGCATTAACTTTTTTAAATTTTCTGATCCTGCCAGCACTCTGACTGATAGAAATATAGGTGAGAAGTGTAAGGAACTGAGTGTTCCAGGGGATGAATACAAGATGGGAGCAGACAAGCTGTCTGCAGATGTTAAATTAGTTATTTTATTCAGCAGCAAAATAAAGTCCATGGGGCAGGAATGAGGGGGGATATGGGGAAAAGGTGGAGAGATCAGATAAAGAAATCAGGTTGAGAATTAACACTAATAAATAGGATTTCCTCATGATTTTAGGCTGGAGAAATAATATCATCTAAATTATATTCAATATTTAGAAGGAAATATTTGTACTTCATAATCAAGGCAGAAAATTTTTGAACTGTCTGTAACAAAATGCAGTGAAAACACATATTAACTGTCAGGGATACTATTTTCTCTAATATAGGCTTGTATGGAATAAGCAAATATTGAATTAACTGGAACTCTTTACAAATGCTTAGAAGAAATTAGATGGAAAAGTCATAAAATCACCTTGATCTTTAATTTTGGTATTATTTATAGTAACATTTACTGGTAATTAGATGAGTTTGGCATTAGAGATTATATCAACCTGAAAATGAAATAAAGTTTTAAAAGAAACATTTAGACATACCTTATAGAGGTAATATTCTGAAAATATGCTGGCACAAATGGGAAATGTTCTAAGGAATGCTTACCATGATGGCCTTATCTAAACATTTACCACCAGAGAACCTCAAAGGTATTCTTATGTAATTCTAAGGTTACTCTGGAAAGCATCAGATGCTACTACGACCTCAGGTCTCATAACCAAAGAATGCCAGGAATGACTCCATTCTTGTAGTTTATGGGAAAGCAGAGAAATCACTCAGGGCTTTGCCCCCTAAAAGGAAATCTTTAGACCTCCAGAGGGGAACGTTACCTGGGAGCCATCTGAGATTATGCAGGACTGAGCACCTTAGTTCAGGGAACTTTGTAGCTGACTTAACCAGAAGTTGGAGCAGGAAGCAATTTCCAGTGCAAGAGAGACTGGCTGAGCTGCCACGGGAGCCCGTTTTTTAGTCCTAGAACTGTGCAGTGATGAATCTGCTCTTAAGCCTCTTAAGTAGGGAAATTAAAAGTCAATGCAGGCCTGAATTTAGCTTCAGATTAGAAAATAAGAATATGGGGGATGCAGGCATTCTGTCATTTTCCACTGAGAGAGAAGCATCTGACCAGTGTTGGGTGCTACATGCCATCCGATGGGCCAACACATACAGAAGATGCCCTTATTACCACTAGGGTGTGGCACCTGTGCTTGGCTTTAATGATAAAATAATTTAGGCTGCCCACAAAAGAACCATGGTCATTATATAATAAAGAGATCTTGAAAAATGAACCAAGAAGGAACCTGCCCACACCACACAACACCAAGCACAAATAAAGAAAAAATAAAATATTTAATATAGGAGCAAAGTGGATATTAAGAAAGTGGGTAGTTCACTTAATGCCCAGTTTTAAAGGCAGAAGGGATTCTCATTGAAAATAGTTGCGGAAAAACAGTTGGGCAGTAGAAGCTCCTGTAAAGAAAATCAAAATAAAGCTATATGGTCAGAAGACCTGGAGTTAAGTTAGAAGAATTTTGAAGAAACAGAAAAGTAGCTGCATCTCTATGTCAACAACTATAGTTCCACAAAAGTCATCAAATAAAGTTTATTTCTATTTCATTCATTGTTTCTTCAAAATCCCACCACATTTATCAAAATTCAACTTTCTAACTTCCCATCTCTGGATAAAATGTATTCATTGGATTATCATTTTTAAAAACTAGGTTGCTATGACACAGTTTTCAAGTAAATTTATTTTTTCAATGACTTGTTCCCACATCTTAAATTGAATTTTGTATACCATCTGCTACTGGAAGAACCTGACTGTAACCCCAATTTATTGATAAGGTATGTTCTTCAATGATTAGAGGAAATGCACTGTGTGTGTCTATGTGTTTAGGCATTATTCCGATGACTATATTGAAGCAGATCCATTTCACATAAACAATGTAGAATAAAAAACAAGCCCATGTTGGCCATGCGCGGTGGCTCACACCTATAATCCCAACACTTTGGGAAGCCGAGGTAGGCAGATCACGAGGTCAAGAGATCAAGACCATCCTGGCTAACATGGTGAAACCCCGTCTCTACTAAAAATACAAAAATTAGCTGGGTGTGGTGGTGCACAGCTGTAGTCCCAGCTACTCAGGAGGCTGAGACAGGAGAATCTCTTGATCCCAGGAGGCAGAGGTTGCAGTGAGCCAAGATCACACCACTGCACTCCAGCCTGGTGACAGAGTGAGACTCCATCTCAAACAAACAAAAATAGCCCATATTGAAAACAATTTTTAACTTTCAGTAATGGGAAGGAGTAACAACTTTTCTAAAAATCTAAAAATTACCATTTCTATTTTTGCACCAAATACTTGGCAACGATTACCTGCAAAAGCTAAGCAGGAACTGCTGTGCTATAAATACATTTCATCACTTGACAATGCTAAGGAGTAGACACTTTACATTATTTTTTCTTTTAACCTTCTTTCATTTGCATACTTTCTCTATTTTATTTAAAAATCTATTTCTTTAAAAGGGGTTTTATTTTTCCACAGTCATATTCAGTTCTCCACCCATGCCTCTTCCCTATTATAATGCCCAGAATAAGTTCAGGTATTACCAAGCAATCTGCTGAGTCAGCTTTCTGGTGAGTGGTTGGTTGTTAACTACCAATTGGGTTCTGGGATTTTTCTTAGACCCTATTATTATGTTTTAATTTTCAGAGTAGGCAACTTCAAAAATTAAGCAGAAGATGGAATCCACACAATGATCTCTTAGATGATTCGAGTCTGTGATACTATCAAGAATCTACTAACAGTTGAAAGAAGTGTGACATAGCAAAGTCATGTCAAGGCAGGAAGTAAGAGGTGCGGCGGAAGAGCGGCGGGTATCAAGGCAGGAAGTAAGAGGTGCGGCGGAAGAGCAGCCGGTATCAAGGCAGGAAGTAAGAGGTGCGGCGGAAGAGCAGCCGGTATCAAGGCAGGAAGTAAGAGGTGCTGAGGCAGAGTGGCCAGTATCTTATCTCACTGTGGGCGTGGTGGCAGGTTGGTAGGAAAAGACAATTGTATAGAATAAAACATTTATTTTCTCCAATGTTACGAATAAATAGGAGCAAATTTTAAAAGTCATTGAACAAGTTATCATTGTAGATAGAGCAAAAGTAAAGTGAGAGATGTGATGTGTTTCATCTTAATTTTGGCAAGCCTTTGGGTCATATGTTACCAGAAACATGAAGGGAGAACATTAATAAACAAGTTTGGTCAGTTGTTTATTGGTGGAAATGAGGTAAATCAAGCAGAGATAGAAGAAAATTCAAGTAAATTATAATTTAACTATCATACAAGAGATGGAAGAGAGGCATGCACTACCGGAAAAAAAAAGGCATGGGCGTGGATGGGGCAGGGAGGCGGCAAGATGAATACCAGTTAAATAGCCTTTTAAAACTCAAAGTGACATACTGACTTCCGAGAGAAGACAAACCGGAAATACAAAAGCGGCACACTAAAGCAACTGCCTAGTGGGAAAATGAGATGGGAAAATTCTCAGTCTCCAAGCTACCACATTTCTGTAGAGCAGAGGCGAGTACGCAGGGTGAGACTAGATTAGTGACGGCCCAGGTGTGATACCCGCACATGAGAGGGAAGGTGAGGGATGGGGAGTTTCAGCTGCATGGACCTGTGTCTTAATGGAATTGGGAAATCCTAATCTCCATCAGCCCTCTTCCATAGAGAGTCCACAGAGTTGCTTGCACTGTTGGTGTCTTAACCATATTCACTTTCTAATGAGCTCCTTGCTGTCTAGAAGAGAAAGTCTAGAAACCTGGAAACAGCATTTCCCACAATCCATTACTAGCAGGGATCCTGATCTTGCTAAGGAAATAAAACCAAGAAGAGAGATTTAAGGGCTCACAAAATGCAGTGTGAAAAGACCGAACTGAAACCTCCACTTTACTAGTTATGCAACTATTCAGTGCTTAGAATGTTATCTAATTTTCTTCAAGCTTCAATTATTTTATCTGTAAAATAAGGTAAACCATAGAACCTATCTTATATATTTACAATAAAGCTTTCTTGATTTTATTTTATTTTATTTTTTTTTGAGATGGAATCTCACTCTGTTACCCAGGCTGGAGTGCAGGGCTGTTGATCGCTGCTCACTGCAACCTCCACCTCCAGGGTTCAGGTGATCCTCCTGCTTCAGCCTCCTGATCCTGAGTAGCTGGGATTACAGGAACCTGCCACCACGCCTGGCTAATTTTTGTATTTTTAGTGGAGACGTGGTTTCACCGTTTTGGACAGGCTGGTCTCAAACTCCTGACCTCAAATGATCCACCCACCTCAGCCTCCCAAAGTGCTGGAATTACAGGTGTGAGCCACTGTGCCTAGCACAAAAATGCTTTAACGTGTTGTAATAATGAAATAAAAGGACTTCATAACCATCATCTACTTGATAAACATTAATTAAATACCTACTATCTATGTCAGACAAAATGTTCAGCATTAAAAAAATAAACAGAAGACAGATACAACTCCCACTCTTATGGTGTGTATAATCTAGTTTAAAGTCTAATAACACATACAAAATGATTTCTGCATTTCTCAGTACACAGTAAGCAGTTATTAATTGTCACATGTAATTATTCATATTGCTAATAATGATGTAATAACATCTCCCTTATAGCAAATAGTCCTAGATATCAGTGGAAGAATCACAAAGGGAAGATGAGAGAATATGAGTATACACACAAACATATACATATACATACGTATGTGTGTATATATGTATATATGCATGTGAGTGTATATATACATACTTGGCAATTATATTTTAGTTCTGATTTATCCTCTTTTATAATTAAATTTGTATATGTATGCCCATACACACACACACACATACATACATACAGATATCGATTAATACATATAGAGATTGACAAATAAAAAATAGACAATGTGGCCAGTGCCCCTGGTGTGATCTGGTGCACACAATCTATGTGACCAAACTCAGTTGCACTGGCTGTTGGTGTGGATGTATTTTTGTGGGGAAGGTGGGACTATCAGTAATTTATTATAGGTAAAGTATAAATTACAAATCATAGAAAACAACAACCACAGACTTTATTTCATAGAAAATTTTAGGCTGAAAAATCTAACAATTTAACAATTTCAGTATGTTATATTTTATGCACAAGAAATGCAGATATTTAAAAGTGTGCAATTTGATGAGTTTTGATCAACGTCAACCCTTGTTTTCACCACCCCTAGTCAAGATATTGAACATTGTTAACACCTCCCAGAGTGTGAATACCTCATAGTGAAAGATATTGAACATTCTTGACACCCCGCAAAGTGTCTTCATGCCTTTTTCTCTGTAGGGGATTTTAAGAATGAAGGTCCCATGAACATCTGTGTACAAGTATTGGTTTGGACATGGCTTCCATTTTCCCTTGGGTCTTGGGTCCCTACCTCTATGTGGAAGGGTCATGTCATATATTAAGTACATGTTTAACTTTTTTAAAAGTTACCAAATTGTTTCCCAAATTATTTTTCCATTTTATATTTCCTTCAGCATTTTATTATCATTTCAGTTTCTCTATGCTTCAGTACATATTTGCATTGTGAAATGGTCAAATCAAGGTTCTTAGCATTTGCATTCTCTCCAACGTTCATTGTTTCTTTATGGTAAAAACATTCAAAATCCTCTCTTCTAGCTATTTTGAAATACACCGTACAATATCGTTAAGAGTAATCACCCTTCTGCACAATAGCACACAAGAACTTCTTCCCTCTACCTCAGACCCTGCGCCTGTTAACTCATCTCTCACCATTCCTGTCCTCCTGCCTCCCCCAGTCTCTCTGGTAACAATCATTCTATCCTCTGCTCCTATGAGATCAGCTTTCTGAGGTTCTCGTAAGAGTAAGATGATGTTGTGCTTATCTTTCTGTGCCTGGCTCACTTCACTTAACAAAGTGTCCTTCAGGCTCATCCATGTTGCTGCAAATGACAGGATTTCTTTCTTTTTTATGACCAAATAGTATTCCATGTTTTTACCATTATCCATCCATCGATGGACACCTCAGTTCTTTCCATATCTTAGCTATTGTGAATGATCCTGCAATGAACAGGGGAGTGCAGCTATCTCTTCCATGTACTGATTTCATTTCTGTTGGGTATATACCCAGTAGTGGGATGGCTGGGTAATATGATAGTTCTTTTTTACTTTTTTTAAGGAAGCTGCATGCTGTTTTCTATGGTGGCTGTGCTAATTTCCATCCTCACTGACAGTGAACTCTTAACACACAATTTTTCTAAATGTTTGCTGACATTTGGTATGGTCAGTCTTTTAAGTGGGTTGCTATGAAAGTCTTTTTTTCCACCCATCATTTTTATTTGAGTACTTTCTTTAGTAAAATATGCTCAATATAAACAGTTTGGAGTGATTTAATATTCTTAACAGTTTCGTTTCTAGTGCCATTTTTTTAAAGTCCAGCTTCTGTCAAGATTTTTACTGTAATTTGAATATTTGCATAAGCTGCAAAAGTTATGCTTCTCTTGAGGGCCTGACCATTCAACTCTGAATAAGGAAGGATTTCTGGCTGCAGAGCTGTTTGTTTTGTTTTTTTTAAAGTGATTTTTAAGTTCCCACTTCCTTGAGTGTTTAACAGTCAACGAAATTCATTCTATGTAGTTCAAATAGCGCTTTTAGGTCCCCAACCATATAGTTGAAATTAGAACTTTTAAAACCCATATGATAATTTAAAATCTATTTAATTTCAAAGTTCAGGTGCTGTAAGAATAATAGCTGTTTTGTAATTACATTCGAATATAAGTAATGGTAGATGCAACAAACCAGATAATGCAATTTGACAAAGTTGCTATGTTCCTGACTGTATTAAGGCTTAATTCCATTTTCTAAAATTCAAAATTCCTTTGCCTTATTAATTCCTGATTCTGTAAGGGCACTTGTCAGCCCTGTGAATTATCAGTTGCGCTCATAAACTGATGCTAACATTACACACTGACAGTAATCGATTTGACAGGCAAACACTTCCTCTGCTGGAAGCAATTGGTCCTCTGGAGAGGGTTTTTAAAGTAGTCTCTAGTTTCCTTTCTGAATTTGATTGAGGTAGCTTATTATAGCCTGATTAAATTAAAGAGTTACTTTTACATTTCCATGGAATTTGAAAAAAAAAATGTTGATAAAAGGAATAAAGAGAGTTAATGGAAGTTTAATAAAGATCATTATTTTTGTGGGATCACTCTATGAACAGTAGATTTGTAGAGTATAGTCAAATAGATTGTTTCATATCTCATAGATTTGAAATATGATTATTTCCATACAAATAGTATTGATGGAGAAGGTTGTTTTTACTTCATCTTTATTAAATATTTTCATCATTTGACTCTGAAAGTCTGCATTTTAAATGTTTCAAAATATATATATAGGAATTGTGGAATCATTAAATATTGTTAATTTTTATGATTAGTTATAGTTATTATTAAATAGAGGACTGGGACCATCTTTTATGAGAAGTTTTGACTTGAAGAAAAATTGGTACTGATTCGTTTCCAGGTCTTCCGTTTGAGCTTCTGATTTTATTTGTGTCATTTTGTGGCTTGCGATGAAGTAGGCTGGCCTTGAAACCCTCAAAGCAAAATAAAATCTGACCAGTTCTTGTTATGCTTATTCAGTGATATAGTTTGGCTGAGTCTGCACCTGAAATCTCATCTTGAATTGTAGTCCCTGTGATGCCCATAATCCTCATGTGTCAAAGGAGAGACCAGGTAGAGTGATCGAATCATGGAGGTGGTTTCCCCTATACTGCTCTCGTGGTAGTGAGTGAGTTCTCACGAGATGTGTTTGTTTTATAAGTGTTTGGTAGTTCCCCCTGCATTCCTTTCCTTCATGCTGCCTTGTGAAGAAGGCACCTTGCTTCCCCTTTACCTGCCACCATGACTGTGAGTTTCCTGAGGCCTCCCCAGCCATGCTGAACTGTGAGTCAACTAAACCTCTTTCCTTTATAAACTACCCAGTCTTGAGCAGTTCTTAATAGTAGTACGAAATGGACTAATACATCCAGTGATTTGGAACATGAGGTAACTAACTGGGCACAACCCATTAAATATAACTTAGCATCAATTACTTTATGTCAGGCCTACATTTTAGTAAACTATAAAGTTTAGCACAATAATTTGACTTAGTGGTTTCTAATGTAAGAAAACTAAAGGAAGCTGAAAAGTTTTTAAAAAGATAATTATAGCATCTCACCTTGAAACTGGCAGTGTCAAGAAATAAAAACATAAATAAAAAATTATATTGCCTTATGTTTTCATCTGTCCTGGTGTTTAATAAGGAGAAGTCACTTAAGATGACATTGAAGGAGGAGAGGAGGCAATTTAGGGAAAGAGCAGGTGGACAGTCTCCAGCTTCCTTTTCCCTTAATTGATTTGAAAAGTGAGTGATGGTTCTATTTTTTTAGTAAAAAAGCATAGTTAGAGAAGTCGACCTAAATTGATCCAAAAGTGGTGTTTGTTCCAAGTATCTGTGAGTCTCATGACCGCTGTCTGATACATAACCTATGGAACAAAATCACCTCTGGTACTTACAAAAATTGATGATCAAGAAATCATTTAACTCATGTGATTTGTGGGGTGGAACTTTGAGGAGTAGTGTGTATATTACTGAGAATGAAATCTTGATTCTAATAGAGGTCCTCACATGTCCTGCCTTTGTATTTACTATTATTTAAAGGAAAATGTTAGGGATAGGAGAATATAAATTTGGAAAACGTTACCAAACCAAGTATAAGTTTAATTCATGCAATAGTCTATTTCAGTTTTTTATATTTTCACAGTTTATCAGGAATATTTTCAGAGTGGCACAGATTTTTTTTTTTTAAATAACTCTTTCTGATTCTACATAGACCCAGGTTTTTGGTTCACAGAGACACATTTTACTTGAGATAAAACCCCTTTTATTCTAGTGGGAAATACAATGCAGATTCCATTACTCACTTTTTAGAGATGATAGATACTAAAACCCTTTATGGTCATCTTTGATCAGTTTTATTCTAACAGTTCATAGCAATTCATAGTTATTCACCTCATTGTCAATATGCATGAATCAAGGTGCTGAAATTTACCGTGGTTAAATTTGCTGTCTATTGGATTAAAAGAGAGAAAAAAGGGTATCTGAACCTAGCCAGATTTTCTTTGATGTTTTTATTGAGGGCAGAATGCACTAACAACAACAGCAGAGTAATGAAAACTCTCTGGGGCTCCATGCTGCTGAGACAGGGCATTTTCTTTCTTTTCTTTCTTTCTTTTTTTTTTTTTTACGGAGTCTTGCTCTGTCACCCAGGCTGGAGTACAGTGACAAGATTTCGGCTCACTGCAATCTCCACCTCCTGGGTTCAAGAGGTTCTCCTGCCTCTATCTCCCGAGTAGCTGGGGTTACAGGCAGGCACCACCACGCCCAGCTAATTTTTATATTTTTAGTGGAGAGGGAGCTTCACCATGTTGACCAGGATGATCTCGATCTCTCGACCTCGTGATCCACCTGCCTCGGCCTCACAAAGTGCTGGGATTACAGGTGTGAAACACCGCACCCAGCTGGGACAGGGCATTTTCAAAATACTGGAGTTTCCTTTATCCAAAGGAGATAAGCTCTAAGTCCCCCAGTGGATGCCTGAAATTAAACCCTATGTATTATGCTTTTTTTCTTTTCTTCTTTTTTTTTTTTTTTTTTTTTTTTTTTTGAGACACAAGTCTGGCTCTGTCGTCTAGGCTGGAGTGCAGTGGCGTGATCTCGGCTCACTGCAAGCTCCGCCTCCTGGGTTCACGCCATTCTCCTGCCTCAGCCTCCCGAGTAGCTGGGGCTACAGGCGCCCGCTACCACGCCCAGCTAATTTTTTTGTATTTTTAGTAGAGACAGAGTTTCACCGTGTTCGCCAGGATGGTCTTGATCTCCTGACCTCGTGATCCGCCCATCTCGGCCTCCCAAAGTGCTGGGATTACAGGCTTGGGCCACTGCGCCCGTCCGTATTAAGCTTTTTCTATGCATACATACTTATGATTAAGTTTAATTTATAGACTAGGCACAGTAAGAGATTAACAACAATGACTAATGATAAAATAGGACAAGTATGGTGGCACTTTGGGGGGCTGGGACAGGAGGATTGCTTGAGCTCAGGGACTTAGAACCAGCCTAGTCAACGTAGTGAGACCCCTGTCTTTACAAAAGTAAAATGAAATAATTATCTGGGTGTGGTGGCCTGTACCTGTTGTCCCAGCCACTTGAGGCTGAGGTCAAAAGATCACTTGAGCCCAGAAGCCTGAGACCGCAGTGAGTGAGCTATAATGGTGCCCAGCCTGGGCGACAGAGCAAGACCCTGTCTCAAATAAAATAATATTTAAAAAATAAAATGATGATAACAACATGCCAGTTTTACTACTTTTAAGTCAAGTAAGTGTTCCTTGAAAACAAGCACTGTGGTTCCTTGACAATTGACCTGATCATCAAGAAGGATAATTCCATCGTGATAGAAATGACAAAGGAAGTAAGATCGTGGTATAATCACAGAAATGCACATTTTTTTCTTTATCTGAATTAATAAGAAAGATTTTGTGTTCGAATTGTGATACTAGGGTTACATTTTTGGGGTCATATTCTATTGTTTTACTAAGTGTAGTTACAAAAACTACAGTAACAATAGTCAAAGAATTTTTTGATTTTTTTCCTCTATATGACCTAAGGGACAATCATTAAGTTACACATATTCATATACAAGCAGTGAATAAAAACACAGACTAGATGTGCAACTTTGTGGTATATTTTGCTTGGGATACTCAATGAATGCAGTAATTGGGCAATGTATGAACTATTCAATAGTTTCCCAAGTTTTCTAATCAGAGATTATTAAGTCAGATTGTATTCAGCATAAAGAGACTAAACTAGGCAATACTTGGCTTTTTCAAACAAATATGATAAACGCTAATTGAATCATGGTCTATTTCATTATGCTGTTAGATACAAATGAGCTTCCTATACTAAACAAATACGATGAACTGTAATTGAATCATGTTATATTTTGTTATGCTCCTAGATACAAATGAGCTTCCTATACTGATAAATTTGTACCATATTTATAGTTGAAGAATGAGTGCATTGAAAATAAAAGAAATAATTTTTAAAAGGAGGTAAATTTTTAAAAAATGGTCCGGGAGACCTTGGAGATACTGCTTTTTCACCAACAAAAAAAACATAATGTGAATCTTTTCTGATTTTGTAAGTATCCAAAAATAGTTAAATGATTGAGCTGTGTGTTTATTTGAGGGCCTCAATTAATTTGTCTAAACAGAAGAGGCTGGTGCCCTAGGACTAGTGGAGGTGACTTCCTCCATCCCAGTCATGACGAGAGACAAGATCACTGAGGGGGTACCCATTAACCAAAAAGCATGTGCCTATTCTGTGACCCAACAGTTCCACTCCTAAGTGTTCACCCGAGTGAAATAAAAACACATTTCCACACAAAGACCTGGGCTGGAACATTCATAAGACTTTCTTCATAATAGCCCCAAACTGGAAACAACCCAAATGCCCATCAGTGGTGATAAGACAGACAAGTGGTGCCAAAACCACACAGTGGAGAACCACTGAGTCAGCCAGTGATAAGACAGACAAATGGTGCCAAAGCCACACAGTGGAGAACCGCTGAGTCAGCCGGTGATGAGACAGACAAGTGGTGCCAAAGCCACACAGTGGAGAACCACTGAGTCAGCCGGTGATGAGACAGACAAATGGTGCCAAAGTCACACAGTGGAGAACCATTGAGTCAGCTGGTGATGAGACAGACAAGTGGTGCCAAAGCCACACAGTGGAGAACCGCTGAGTCAGCCGGTGATGAGACAGACAAATGGTGCCAAAGTCACACAGTGGAGAACCATTGAATCAGCTGGTGATGAGACAGACAAGTGGTGCCAAAGCCACACAGTGGAGAATCGCTGAGTCAGCCGGTGATGAGACAGACAAGTGGTGCCAAAGCCACACAGTGGAGAACCATTGAATCAGCTGGTGACAAGACAGACAAATGGTGCCAAAGCCACACAGTGGAGAACCATTGAATCAGCTGGTGACAAGACAGACAAATGGTGCCAAAGCCACACAGTGCAGAACCATTGAATCAGCTGATGATGAGACAGACAAGTGGTGCCAAAGCCACACAGTGGAGAACCGCTGAGTCGGCCGGTGATGAGACAGACAAGTGGTGCCAAAGCCACACAGTGGAGAACCATTGAATCAGCTGGTGACAAGACAGACAAACGGTGCCAAAGCCACACAGTGGAGAACCATTGAGTCAGCTGATGATGAGACAGACAAGTGGTGCCAAAGCCACACAGTGGAGAACCACTGAGTCAGCCGGTGATGAGACAGACAAGTGGTGCCAAAGCCACACAGTGGAGAACCACTGAGTCAGCCGATGATGAGACAGACAAGTGGTGCCAAAGCCACACAGTGGAGAACCATTGAGTCAGCCGATGATGAGACAGACAAGTGGTGCCAAAGCCACACAGTGGAGAACCGCTGAGTCAGCCGGTGATGAGACAGACAAACGGTGCCAAAGCCACACAGTGGAGAACCGCTGAGCAACAAAAAGGTGATAACTACTGATACAGGGAACCAAATCGATGAATCTCAGAATCATGACGCTCAGTGAAAGAAACCAGACACAAAAATATATGTATCCTATGATTCCATTTATATGAAATTCTGGAAGAGGGAAAGCTACAGTGACAGAAATCAGATCACTCGTTGCCAGGAGCCAGGGAAAGGGAGAAGAAACGGACTGAAAACGGGTGTGGAGGAAATCGTGGAGGAATGAGAAGGCTCCATAGCATGGTTTTGATGTTGGATACAGGACTATAACCTGCAGTCAAATTCATCCAATTAAATTAAGACTCATTAAATTGTTAATTTAGACTTGGTAAAATTTGTGGTACCTAATTCATTCCTTAATTAAACTAATTCTTTAAAAATGTCATTGAACTGGGATGAACAATAATAAGTGACCCAAAAATAATTTAATCTGTTTAATTATTTTTTAAAAATGCATAGAACTGTACAACTGGACTAGCTGGTGCTGGTGTTTGAAGGTGTCCCCTGTAAAAGTCAGGTGTTGCCAATTTGACAGCACTAAGAGCTGTGGCCCTTCATAAAGAGCTTAACAAGAGAATCTACCCCTTTGCCCTTCTCCTTCTGCCACATAAGGACACAGTGTTCCTCCCTCTGGAGGACACAGAATTCGTGGCACTATTTCAGAAGTAGAGAGCCGTTCTCATCAGACACCAACCTTGCCAGTGCCTTTATCTTGGTCTTCCCAGCCTCTCAAACCATGAGAAATATATTTCTGCTCTTCATGCATTACCCAGTCTGTGGTTTTCTGTTATCCCAGCACAAGGGGACTAAGACAATGAAAAATACTTAAAATCACTAGCATCGGAATAATGCATCAAAAATAGATTTGAAATATTTAATTTTTTTCCCACTTGATTCCCAAAAGGCAGATCATGGTCTAGTCCTATTGTAACATGCTCTTTTTCAAAATGTACTGTTTTGTCTTCTGTCTTCTGTTTTTGTCTTACAACAGATTTGTTTAGTAGTATGCCTTTTAAAATGCTTTCAAACAGATTCAATTGTAAGAATTGCTGATATGCACATGAAATTTTTGAAAGATTCTTTCAATGGGCATTTTGGGGAAAGGGAGTGGAAAAACAATGTGGAAAGTGGCCCCACATCCAAGATTCTTGGTTCCTCTTTCAGATTCAACTTGTGACTCATTTTTTCCAACTCCCTCAAAAAACCCCAAGTTATTGGCTGCACATTGATCAGGTCCCCAGAATTGTATGCCATCAAGAATACTGAGGGGCTAAGTGTGAGTCCAGCCCTTGAGGAAACTATAGCCCTTCATGTGGAGAGGCAGCAATACTGACGATAAGTGAAACAAAGTTTCAAAGGAATGAAACACTGGTGCAGAGTAGAGTGACCTTGGAGGTATCATTGATCACCCAGTCTTGGGAACGGTAGATAGATGTAGATGATAGAATCCACTCTAGGACATCGGCAGGGCCAGACATGGTGGCTCACACTCTAAGACATCTGTGGGGCCGGGTGTGGTGGCTCATATTCTAAGACATCAGCAGGGCCGGGTACAGTGGTTCGTAATCTAAGACATCTGTGAGGCCGGACGCGGCGGCTCACATGCTAAGACATCGGCAGGGCCAGGCGCGGTGGCTCATACTGTAAGACTCTAAGTCTGTCGGGCCAGATGCTGCAGCTCACACTCTAAGACATCTGTGGGGCCGGGTACTGTGGCTCACGCCTGTAATCCCAGCACTTTGGGAGGCCGAGGTGGGTGGATCGCCTGAAGTTAGAAGTTTGAAACCAGACTGACCAATGTGGTGAAACCCTGTCTCTACTAAAAATACAAGAATTACCTGGGTGTGATGTCGTGCACCTGCAGTCCAGCTACTCGGGAGGCTGAGACAAGACAATTGCTTGAACCTGTCAATTGCTTGAGGTGGAAGTTGCAGCGAGCCAAGATCACAGACTGCACTCCAGTCTGGGCAACAGAGCAAGACTCTGTCTCAAACAAAAAAAGATATCTGTAGAATCTATCATTTAGAAATCTGGGACTTTTTTTAATCTTGGGGATTAACACATAATCAAACACGCTAAATACTATCTTGAATTGGCTGATTTTACTAGAGTCTACTAAATTGTTATTTTCATAGTAAGAACTCCTTTATTCTTTGTTTCACATAAATGAAACAATAAGTCTTCGGTAAGGTAGAGAATGATGTTTCTCTTTTCTTAATCATAATCTGGGATTGTATGTAGTAACCCTCCTTTGCATTTGGTCATTCCTTTATCTTTGCCCATTCTATGTGTGGCTCCCTCAGGAACGTGGGCTCAGAGCAGTCCTTCTCGTCCTATATCCAACTGTTTCCTTCCCACCCATGGCCAATCCCTGGGTCCAGTCTGAAGACCACCACTCTTTGTACTTTTATGACTATGCATTTTCCTCCAGACGTGGTTTCAATTGTCTCGTATTACGAGTTTAAGAAAAGAAATTGCCTATCAATTTTATAAAATATTAAAGATATAATTTTCATTGTTCATACTGAAAATGAGCAAAGAATCAGCGAATGAAGCTTTATTGTCCTCAGTTATTGTAATAAAATGACCATCACCACAGTAAAACTTTACACAGTTTTTAGTGTCTTTTTTTATAATCTACAGCACAGAGGAAAACTATAAATAGGCAGTATTTGTCTCTTTAATATATAATAAATTCTGATTATTAGATAACTGAACCAAGAGAAGCAGGAAAGAGTGATTATTCTCAATCATGGGAAGCATTTTACTTATTATTTTTAATATATTGGAGTATAAACATGTACCATCTTTATCTGTTTAAGGAATCTTCAATCCATGCCCAGAATGGTGAAAGTAATAGAATGTTCAAAATCTTAGTAGTCTATAATCTATACCTAAAAGGAATCATTGCAAGCATGAGAAAGGTATTGAGACACCAAATTTTAGAATTTGACTAATTTTTAACCAGGACAGTAGTACACATTTAAAAATAACACTTCTTTTTTAAAATTAAAATTTTTAATTTTAAAGTAGTTTTAGGTTTACAGAAAAGTTGCAAAGAGTACAGAGCATTTGTGTCCACCCCACAGCCAGTTTCCCTGTATTTAATATTTCATATTCTTAGGCACATTCGTCACAATATGGAAACATTATTAACTGAAGGTCATACTTTATTCAGATTTCCATGGCTTTTTTTTCCTAATGACCTTTTCCTGTCTCAGGAACCACTCAGATCCACCCTGAGTTAACTGTCCTGCCTCACCTGGTCCCTCTGGGTTGTAACTGCGTTTCCTTGGTTTGACGACCTTGGGTGTTTTGAGGAGTCCTGGTTGGTATTGTGTAGACTGTTCCTCAGGTGGTATTTACCTGATGCTTTTCTCGTGGTTAGACTGGGGTTCTGAGTTTTCAAGGAATACCATAGAGTAGTTGTATCTTTTAAGGACTTTTATCAAATGATTTTGGGGACTTAGGACTTAGTTTAGCATTCCTTAAGTTGAATGACTTCCCAACTATTGAAATTAAAAGTAATATCAATGATGATGTTAGTAATAGCAAAGTGATATAATTTAATATACACCAGGCTCTATTTAAGCACTTTTAAGCACTTTGCATTGGATCTTTAAGGAGATGGGAACGATTATCCACAATTAGGTAAACAGGTACTTCCGACCACTCGCAGGAAGTCACATAGATAATTTATGTTGCTGAGATTCCATCTAAAACAGGATCTATTTCTAGAGTCTATGTTTCTACTCACTTTGCTATCCTGCTTCCAGACTATGGTCTACAAGTAGCAGGAGAATGAAGCAACTAATCTATGAAAAACTGTATTGGTGAAGATTATGTCTTTCAATGAATCTGGATATGCAGGGTTTTTTGGTGTTTTTTTTGTTTGTTTTTTCTTGAGATGTTGGCTATTTGGTATTCAATAAGAACATGTGCTATTTGTTAAAAACTTGTAGGTGATGAAACTAATCTGAATTATTTCTCCACTTTTTTTCGCTATTTATTTGCTTGTCATTGCTGTTGATAAAAGGGGTCATGAATCTATAGCAATTGGCCAGACCTGGGATTTTCCAGGTTTCAGAATTTCCTAGTTAGCTGAGGGTCACTTGAATATCCTCCTCCCAACAGGCAAAACAAATACATAGAATTTTTATTAAAAATCAGTATATATGCCTATTTTAAAATAAAAACGTTTGTATTTTTATTCCTTGAAAACAGAAATTCTAGAATAGTAAATTTTTACTCCTATTTTGTTCACTTGGCTTCATCTGGCAATCGGGACCTTCATCCTCCATTTTCAGTTATTCATTTTGGAAACAACAGTGGAGTCAGTTTTATTTTTAAAGTTTACGATGAACCTAAACTCAAGAATAAACCAGGAGCATCTGGTTGGTGCAGATTGTAAGCCTAATAGATCCTCTGTGAGGATGACCACTTAGGCACTCAGAAATGTGTCACTTGCTGAGGCAAAAAGTGCAGTTCCTGCTGAGCTAAGAATTAGAGAACAGCGCAGCTTGTGTCATTGAGAAGCCTCGACCTCCATGAGGTTTATCACTGGCGTTTCAGCCTTAAACAACGGCGACAGACACAGCAGAGCATTAAATATTTGTATGCCTTGAGTATAGTATAAATTAAAGTAACACTATAGCAAGATGATTTTTCAGGACTAAATTTCTGCTAATTCTGGAAAGTAAAATTGCGTTATACATACCTTTCATTTATTCGGAGGTGCTTTTCATTACTAGCTTGGCTCTTGCATTCATTTTCTATGTCTTTAAAAGAAATCTGTAATATTAAAAAGGAAAAATTATATCCTTTAAAATGACTCCTTCTTCCTTCTCATTTCCTACTATGGTCTGACATTTGTTTGTGGAATCCCGTGTGCCTACCTCATCGCCAATTTGGAAATTCCGTGGAGATGCCCTGTGATGTTGATGTAGATTTCTCTTGCTCCGGTGCAGGCAGTGGGACCACTGGAAAACCTGCTTCTCATTACGTTGCAAGTTATGGCAGACAGACCTCTTGAGCTGAGACATGGGACCTTGTTGGATCTGAATCTTCAGCTCAAAATCAATCCTCTTATATTCCCAAATCGGGTTACTAGATCAGCGGGACCGTCAGGGAATTTGGCCAAGGAAATACGACTCCATGATTGTAGTTGACCAATATCTTGAATAAAATTGTTGTTTTCCCAGTAAGTGCTCTCTGAGGTCCAGTATCTTAGTTTTCTGGGCAGTATCACCAACAAAGTTCTGAATTCCAACAGCACTAATAAATAATTTGGACAGTGCTATAAACGAGTTTGAAAATGTATACTCTCATAGTCTCTGTGAGACAAGCAAGATGAGGTGCTTAGACAGTTCATTTCTGTGGTTACTTATAGCCCAAATTTCCAGAGTCCAGCGTTTCACACTGGGGCCACAAAAGAGAAAGAAAAACACAACAGGCATAATTCCCGCTTCATCTTAGCTTTTGACTACACCTTTGGAATCATCTCATTCTTGTTTTAGTCAGAGCACGTTTGTATGAAAAGCAAATACGATATTTCATGGACACAACAGAATTTCCCCTGAACACCGTAATTAAGCAGGATTACACGTCATTTTAACAAGCACAGGCCACTGTAACAGCAATCCGCTACTTTCTGGGCTTATGTGACTGATCATGACAGACAAGGACAAAGTCAGGGAGGTTCCACGTCTGTCCAAGTGCTGGGTTGTGCTGTGTCGTGTGGTTTTCAGTAACGACGGGAGCATGTGCCACATCCACACCACATGGAAATGTTCTCACTCTCTCTCCAAAAAACAGGACGGGTAGATTTCCATTCATGTGCTGCAATCTTGTTTTTCAAAGATGATGGAAATAAATCAGTTATTTTAGGGATTTCTGAGTGAAAGTCTTAGGGGGAAAAATGAGAATTAATCTAAGAGCAGGCACAACGTGGTCACTTGTACAAGAAATTGTTGCTTTTACTCACTCTCTCTTCAGCCAGAAAATGGAAGCATGTACTGATTTTTGGGCCATTTTAATCTGTTTGTTAAGACTTACCACAGATAGTAGTTATGGTGCCCTGGAACACCTTAACTATTCTAGTGTGTGTTTAAATTTTTTAAGCCCTGAGTTCAGAACACAGGTGGTAGTCAAATAGAACGTGAGGAAAAAGGCAGACATACAAGCTAGACAACACTGCGTTTATACGAATAAGCATGTAAGAAATTGTGTAAATATCTTACACAGACGATAAGAAGTTTGGTCTGCTATTTTGGGAGATAAAAAGTTAGCTGTCTGAAATCTAAATGTTTTCCACTATTTTTAAGAAATATTTCCTGAACAGCTACAGCAAAGTGGTTTCTGCAGAATATTAATTGCAATCCAGTGGCAACGCATATGGAATTTAAAGGTCCATCTTATTTATGGAACATCATCATAGTACATCAATTTTGTGATAACTGGAAGAATCTAAATGAACTCTTCAAGGTAACAAAGACTGCAGCAACCTAGTATATTTCATATGTCAAACAGAAATTTTACTACCCCATCCAGAATAAATTTGGTAACACAAGCACAACTGTGGGAGCAGAACGTGGTGTGATTTAAACTCTTGGTAAATCATTCTCACTAAAATTCAGGGATATTAGCTTATATAATGTAATCGTCATCTATTGAGATTTAGAGAAATTGCTGTTCATATACATGACTATGGGTGAACATAATTTTAGAATTTAATTTTATTCATTGAGTGCTTTTATACAAAGAACTTTCATAAGTGGTTTTGGAAGGGAAGAGAAAGAACCTGATAAAGCTGTCATTCATGGAGTTCTCATCTACTTGTGGAAGCAGGTCACAGAGAACAAAGAACACACAGCAGTGTAGACTGAATGAGTTCTGTACTAGCTGTCTCGTGTCCGTGCACAGCCCTGCCTTGCCTGACCTACCAGCAACACGAGAAACGGTGTTAGCAGGGAATATGGCAGCAGCAGAATCTAAAGGACCAGGCAACTCCCGGGACGTGTTTCCATGTAGCTCCTGGAACACCCGTGGTTGACTACACAAAAGGAAACAAGCAAGTGTGCTAACTATGCTTCTGAAGGCACAGCTATGTCTCATTCCTTTCTGCCTTCTTCTCAGCCCTTTTTGAAATTCAAGTATATATCAAATACATTCTTATGTGCAAATTGGATGTTTAAAATTCATCATAGGTCCACACTCATTTATTTCTACCTTCATAGTTCTTTTTCTCTATTTCTCTTGTAGTATTTAGTCCTCTGTTATTTATTTTTTTAAAAGGCCAGTTTTCTAAAGTATATCTAAAGTACACTTATTTTTAAAAAGAATTGACAAGTGTGAAAAGTCACTGTAGCTAGTGGCTAATCATTCATTGTAAGTGCCAAGAATTAAATATCATATGCAACTCAAAATCTTCTTTGACAATTTAAAAAATCTCACTTATTCTCATGAAAACTTGGGGATATGTTTCTAAACAACATAGATGCATTTTACCAATATAGAAGTTTTATTTTCCCTTTATTACTTGTATACTTTTCCATTTTTGCATATCTCAGTCTGGAACAAAGAATAAAAAGGGACTGAGCTTCATCAAATTCTCCAGAATATATAAAATCTTCATATAAATAGAACATATAATGTACACACACATGCCTATAAGTACGACATGCAAGGCCAGGCACAATGGCTTACGCCTATAATCCCAGCATATTCGAAGGCAGAGGAGGGCAGATCACTTGAGGCCAGGAGGTTGAGACGAACCTGGCCAACATGTTGAAACTCCATCTCTGCTAAAAAATACAAAAATTAGGTAGGCGTGGTGGTGCATGCCTATAATCCCAGCTACACGGGAGGCTGAGCCAAGAGCATCTCTCGAATCCGTGAGGCAGAGGTTACAGTGAGCCAAGATTGTGCCACTGCACTCCAGCCTGGACAACAGAGTGAGGCTCCATCTCAAATAAATAAATGCAACATATAAATAAGTTCAAGAGATCTATTATACAACATGGTGACTATGGTTAATAATAACATATTATATTTTTGAAAATTGCTAAGACTATAGGTGTTCTCACCAAAAGTAAGTAAGGTAATGAGTATATTAATTACCTTTGCTTAGCCATGATACATACACATATTTCAAAATAACATGCTGTAGATGAACTATATATACAATTTATATTTGTCAATTAAAATACAATTAAGTATGTAAATGTGAGTGAGAATAAAAATCATTAAGTTGCAAGTTTAATAAGAACAATAATTTAGAAAAGCATCTGTTGTGTGTTGACTCTAAATAGGTGCTGCGGATTTCACAATCACCAAGATAAGACTCTCCCAGGGCTTACAGTAAAGCACAAAAAATAAATGTAATACAGAGTGGCAAGTCTTGCAGCAGAAAAGAGTGGTGCTAGAGACACGTAGGATACGGGCCATCCCTGAGCAAGTGCAGACTGAATTAGAATATCAACAGCGCGTGGTTAGATAAGACAACAGAGGAGAGAATGGACTAAATATTACAGCAGATGTGGAGGCTGAAGAGGGGAGATACCCTCAGGTACTAAAAGAAATTGTAGCGTACCTGGATTGTGAAATACCAGGAAAGAGCTAACGAAATATGTCCTAGGAGAAGACAGTGATGTTCACATCACACAGGGCTTCCTGAGTCCTGGATAGGATCTGGACTAAGAATAAAGTTGGTCACCAGAAACATTTCAAGCAAAGTAGGGTCATCCTTAGGATTGGAGTTTGGGAAAATATTTTGGCTGCAGCATGGGGAGCAGTGAGAGGACCTCAACAGCGTCTATGATGGCAAATGATGATAGACAGTGAAGGGTGAGAACCTCAACTGAAGCGCGACATGGCATGTTTGGGAATACAGCTAGAGCAATAGAGAAAATTTTCTGTGTGATGTATTTTGGGGAAGAGAGGGATGTGTGACAGTATTTGTAACTGGACTATGTAAGCTCTCCGGAATGATCCTTTGACAATATTTTCCTTAGGCCCCTTCATTATCAAATCTTATATCTAGTTCAATAATTTGGAAGAGATATTTTGAACAGCATTTTGTTTTGTTTTTGCTTTAGGTGCATCAATCTTTGAATTGATATCAAATCATAGTGTTTTTTTGGTTTTTTGGGGTTTTTTTTCTTTTTTTTTAATGGAGTCTCACTCTGTCACCCAGGCTGGAGTACAGTGTTGCGATCTTGGCTCACTGCAACCTCCACCTCCTGGGTTCAAGCAATCATCCTGCTTCAGCCTCCCCAGTAGCTGAGATTACAAGCATGCACCACCACTCCCGGCTAATTTTTGTATTTTTAGTAGAGATAGGGTTTCATCATGTTGGCCAGGCTGGTCTCCAACTCATGATCTCAGGTGATCCTCCCACCCCAGACTTCCAAAGTGCTGGGATTACAAGCGTGAGCTACCACATCTGGCCATAGTGTTTGTTTCTAAGAAAATATGTCAAAATCATCTCTGACATACAGAGAAGGGGCTTTGACACACATACTGTATCAATGTCAACAGTATCTTACTCATCATCTACTCTACCTGAAGGTGGTATGACCCTCAAATAAAATTCCAAAAGCTGTATCAATTTTGTCACCATAATTTGGAGGCAGTAGTGACACTCAGTGTGTAAGAAATCAAGAATGCAAAATATTCCAAAGTAGTTCCCCCATATGAAATATCACTGGCATAATTATGAAACATGCTTCCATTTCTTCTATAACTAAAGAACAAAAGCTAGGTGAAACACGCAAACCTGCTGAGTTTGGACTGTGCTACTTTGATAGTTACTAGTCAGCCCCTAATGCCTGATAAGGGATGTGTCCAGCACAAGTTCTGTCCACGACCAGCAGTAACCATGCATCAGGATAAACAAACACCAGCCTCTTTGGTGAGATCAGGTAACCAAAGGACTCTCTTGACCCTCAACATGGAAAGCAGAAAGACCCTCACCCTCATTTTATTTCTGAAACCCCTGCACAGTAGAGCTCCCTGTATTAATTAATATTACAAATAGTATCCAAAATGCCATAATTTATTTTACTCCAAGAAGAAATTGTAAACTTCAGCATCACAGAGGCAGAATGAAACATTTAAGGCTTGCTAATAACCGTAGCAATAATTATATTTCCAGTGCAACATGCCAGGTAATTTCCATGAATTTTATTCTTTAATTCTCATGGCCACCCTTTGAGGTGGGAAGTAGGAAGCTCATAATGTGAAAACTGAGGCTTGATGAGACTAAATTGATCACAGTGTCCCAGCAAACACCAAATCTGGTGCCTGGACTCCTGACTGCAGAGTTTTGTGCTATGCAGGACCCTGGGTGCCCAGCCAGCTTCCCAAAGGAGAGCCCACATCAAACAAGATGAAACAAAACCATGCATGGTTTTGAATTCACTTTGTCAATTTCAGTGACAAATGCTCATTCAGGGCCTCCCAAGCGATAAATTTAAGTAAACCCATTCCCAGCTCTGTTCAACTCTAGTTCAACAACTTCAACTCCAAGAACTATCTTTAAGCAACGGTGCTCTCTGTAGATTTCTTTGACTTGTGTTGCATTAGGAACGTTTCGCTTTCATAGAGCTGACCCTGTAAGGATCATCTTTGTTTGGTAGCCTAAGATGTGAAGTTAGCAGCGTACCTTGAACCTCAACCAAATACCTGCATTTTGTGTGTGTGCTATTCTGCTTCACAAAAGGTGGTGACATCCTATGTATTGAATATCTTGAATATCTTCATACTAGTGTGATAATGTATGCAAACTTCAGTTCTTTGATATTCCGAGACATTTAGAGGTAAAGTTTCTCCTCCTGAATGCAATATAACATCTCTGGATCAACCTCTGAGTGTTTCTATATCCCTCACAGCAGACCTTCAAACCATCTTGAAATTCAGTTCTGAGTCACTTCTACAAGCATTCCCAAAACTGACAGCTTGATTAGAAAGTAGTTAGGTTATGAAAAAGACACTTGCACATACATGTTTATATCAGCACAATTTGCAATTACAAACATGTAGAACCAACTTAATGCTCATCAATCAATGAGTGGATAAACTGTGGTGTGTGTGTGTGTATGTGTGTGTGTGTATATATGTGTGTGTATATATATGTATGTATATATGGGTACATATAGATATGTGTGTGTGTGTGTGTATATATATATATGACAGAATACTACTCAACCATAGTAAAGAATGAATTAATGGCATTTGCAGCAACCTGGATGGGGTTGGAGACTATCATTCTAAGTGAAGTAACTCGGGAATGCAAAACCAAACATCATATGTTCTCCCTCATAAGTGGGAGCTAAGCTATGAGGACACAAAGGCCTAAGAATGATAAAGTAGAACTCGGTGACTCAGGGAAAGGGTGTGAAGGGGATGAGGAATAGAAGACTACAAATTGAGTTCAGCATATACTGCTTGGGTTCCCCCAAAACCTATGGAAATTAAAAAAAAAAAAAAAAAAAGGAAGTAGTTTACTAAAAAAACAACAACAACAAACACCCATAAATTGGAATTTGCTCTTAGCCCCTGCAAGATAATAATTCTCCATGAAGAATTCTAAAAGTAAAACCAATGCATTTTGGGGATAGGTGTCCAGAGAAACCACCCTGAATTTGCTGGAACTCACTTTTCTCCAGCCTCTGCTCTTCCAACGTTGCAGAGGGATCTTTGACAGCTGTAGTCAGAGGACGCCAGGTCTCCTCCAAAGCCCTGCAATGCCTTCTTCCTGCAACACTCTGCACAAACAGGAAGCCCGAGAGGCAGGGCCTCCCTTCCTCTCCAAGCCACCTCTGCCCATTTGTCCCTCACTGCCCTGCCAGGCACACTGGGATCACGTCGCTTTCTCGAAGGGCCGATTGCCTTCTTCCTTCAGGGCATTTTCTTCACTGCCGCCTCCTCCATCCGTCTCTCTATACCCCTCTATCTTGTCTTAAATTACCCATCATCAAATCACATTCATTTTTGGGAGTCTGAGGTGGGGGGATCACTTGAGCCCAAGAGTTGGAGGTTGCAGGAAGCTATGATCACATCACTGCACTCCAGCCTGGACAACAGAGTGAGACCCTGTCTCAAAAAAAATAATAATAATTTAAAAAAAAATTTCCTCCATAAAACATAAACCCTGTATTAGTCCGTTTTTACACTGCTGACAAAGACATACCCAAGACTGGGCAATTTATAAAAGAAAAAGGTTTAATGGACTTAGAGTTCCACATGGCTGGAGAGGCCTCACAATCATGGTGGAAGGCAAGGAGGAGCAAGTCACGTCTTACATGATGGCAGCAGGCGAGAGAGCTTGTGCAGGGCAATTCCCCCTTAGAAAACCATCGGATCTCCTGAGACTTATTCACTATCATGAGAACAGCACGGAGAAGACCTGCCCGCATGATCAATTACCTCCCGCCGGATCCCTCCCACAACACGTGGGATTCAAAGTGAGAATTAGGTGGGGACACAGCCAAACCATGTCCAGCCCCAGCCCCATGTGTGCAAGGATTTTGTCTCTTTTATTCACTAAGCCCAACACCTAGAAGAGGACCTGACACACAGTGGTTCTCAAAACAATTCTTTAAAATGAATAAAGAAAGAACACATTTTAATGAAAACATTCTGCATAGTTAACGTTTGAGACAGATCAACGTTTGAAATATAGGTTTGGTATATTTGGAAGCATGTTTTATTACAGTGATGTTTTAATGAAAGATTGATTCTGAATATTTTGTTTTCCTCTGTAGACCAAACTGTTTTTCATTCTGTTTCACAAATGAGTGTTAACATTCATTTTAGGGAAAGAAGATTCAAATAGATTCTATTTATTTAAATACTCAGTAGGGAATGAAGAATCTTTTCTGTATTGTTTATGGCAAAAAGCACATAGTTGAAAACAAAACTGGTATTTGCATTTTAGTAGTAGCAATTGCAGAGAAAAGACCAGACATATCCAGAAGGTGCACTGATTAATTGCAGCATTTGTGTTGTCAGCATATCTGTGTAGCCATGTGTATCCCTTAAAAGACAGCAAATTAAATACCTTTCTCTTTGTGAAATGACCTTCCTTTTTTTTTTTTTTTTTTTTTGGTATTTGAAATTAAATTTAAGATCAATTGAATATCCTTTGGAAACTGTTTACAAAAATGATGTTTAGTTCAGCAAAAAGAAGCCATGTGTTCACTTTCTAAAGTGGAGAGATAAAAATATTCCTTGTGTGTGTGTTTTTTTTAAGGGTTCATTTGTTTTTCCATTTTCAGAAATTGAAAAGGGAGGGTGTGGGGATCCTGGAATCCCCGCCTACGGGAAGCGGACAGGCAGCAGTTTCCTCCATGGAGACACACTCACCTTTGAATGCCCGGCGGCCTTTGAGTTGGTGGGGGAGAGAGTTATCACCTGTCAGCAGAACAATCAGTGGTCTGGCAACAAGCCCAGCTGTGTATGTGAGTATTGCGCCTTGACCTGGACTCCCTCCTGTCCTGCAAGGATCTTGCAAGGGGAGAAAAGGAGAAAGACACAGGCCGCCCAATTAGGGAGGGCAGCTTTCAGAACAGCTCAGGGTGCCACATTTACCGGAAACATGCAAGGACATTCTCAAACACCAACTTGCCTGCTTTCTTCATTTAATAAAAACTAATTTATAATTTTATTACATCTACTCGATAAAATGTACTTGAACATTTCCTGCCAGAAAGGTCATCACGTATATCATTGTTTCCATCAAAAGCTGATCATGTTCTGCTGTATCAGACATCAGTACAGCAAGAGAGTCTTTTGTGACTTAATAATGCTGTATAACACTTAAACACAAGCTGTTCACCAGTGTGAGCATGGGTGGTGGTACTGGTTTGGAATTCAGTTGACGAGCTGCCCACTTCCTCTTAAAAATACTATTTTAACAAGTAGAAAAGACTTCACAGTCAATTTTAAAGGAGGGTTTATTTGTAAATAAATATAGCAATGGCTGAAAAGTGTGTATGAAATTATGTGGAATAAGAAGCAAAAATGTACTCTAGAGAGAAATCCAACAGTTTCTCCCTCCAAAAAATTATTTATGTATTTTATATATATATGATTTTAAGTATATATTCTTAAAAGTGGATTTTTCAAAATATTTTTATATTATCCAACTAGAACATGATCTGATGTTTCCAAGTTATTTATTTATTCATCTTTACCCTGTAACTAATAAAAATTTTAAATAACTGGAGAAATGCACTTACAGGAAAGTATAAAATATAAGTTAAAAGTTATCACGAAAGAGCAGGCTGAATTGTTCCTAGGATATAGGCATATACTTTTCCATATATTAATATTTGCTCTTCTGAAGGCAGAAAGTTATAACTAGAAATTATAATATTTGGCACACGTTTTTAGTCAACTTGAAAGGATCATTTTTGAACCAAGCTTGTGCTTGATTATGTATAGGTTCTGGTTGTGCTCTATAAGATAATGAAATATTCGACTTACAAATCAGGAGAGGAGAAAACATTATGGTCCAGAATTACTTATATTAAAATAGCTGGATCATCGTAGCTATTTGCAGGCATGAATTGCCTTTCCAGGTTCTTAGCAATCTGTTTCACATGGCAGTTCTTTGGATATGTGCAAAACTGTTTGAAAATATATTTGCGTCTTCACAGTTTCATGTTTCTTCAACTTTACGGCATCATCTGGGATTATTCTCTCACCAAATTATCCAGAGGAATATGGGAACAACATGAACTGTGTCTGGTTGATTATCTCGGAGCCAGGAAGTCGAATTCACCTAATCTTTAATGATTTTGATGTGGAGCCTCAATTTGACTTTCTTGCGGTGAAGGATGATGGCATTTCTGACATAACTGTCCTGGGTACTTTTTCTGGCAATGAAGTGCCTTCCCAGCTGGCCAGCAGTGGACATATAGTTCGCTTGGAATTTCAGTCCGACCATTCCACTACTGGCAGAGGGTTCAACATCACTTACACCAGTAAGTACGCCCACACGGTCAACACATCCAAGTTCCCATTTTACTCACATGTTCCCATTTTGCTTATATGTATGTGAAGCTGCATTTCACGGCTGATACTTCAGAAGTTTTATGATCATTACGAAAATGAGAGTAGTAAAATTATGTAGTGTTATCCTGAAAACTTAAAAACAAATGCATCACTGTATTTAGATTGGTGGTGTCATCACTCCTAAACTAAGGAGCTGGATCTCCTCTCTCTTTCATCTCCTTACATCTCTTTCTCTGTGGTTTTCCATTTATCCATCCATCCATTCATCCATCCATCATTCCATCCATCAATGCACCCACCCAACCATTATTCCATTTATTCTTCCATCCATCCATCCATCCATCCATCTGTATCCTTTCATTCATCCATCCCTCATTTCATCCATCCATGCGTCTATCCATCCGTCCTTTCTTCCATCCATCTTTCCATCCATCCTTCCATCTATCCATCCATCATCCATCCATCATCCATCCTTCCATCCATTCATCATTCCATCCATCCATCATTCCATCCATCCTTCCATCTATCCATCCATCCATCCGTCCATCATCCATCCTTCCATCCATTTATCATTCCATCCTTCCATCTATCCATCCATCCGTCCATCATCCATCCTTCCATCTATCCATCCATCCGTCCATCATCCATCCTTCCATCTATCCATCCATCCGTCCCTCCATCCATTCATCATTCCATCCATCCATCTTTCCATCCATCCTTCCATCTATCCATCCAGCCGTCCATCATCCATCCTTCCATCTATCCATCCATCCATCCCTCCATCCATTCATCATTCCATCCATCCATCATTCCATCCATCCTTCCATCTATCCATCCAGCCGTCCATCATCCATCCTTCCATCCATTTATCATTCCATCCTTCCGTCTATCCATCCATCCATCCGTCCATCATCCATCCTTCCATCCATTTATCATTCCATCCTTCCGTCTATCCATCCATCCATCCGTCCATCATCCATCCTTCCATCCATTTATCATTCCATCCTTCCATCTATCCATCCATCCATCCGTCCATCATCCATCCTTCCATCCATTTATCATTCCATCCTTCCATCTATCCATCCATCCGTCCATCATCCATCCTTCCATCTATCCATCCATCCGTCCATCATCCATCCTTCCATCTATCCATCCATCCATCCGTCCATCATCCATCCTTCCATCCATTTATCATTCCATCCTTCCATCTATCCATCCATCCGTCCATCATCCATCCTTCCATCTATCCATCCATCCATCCTCCATCCTTCCATCTATCCATCCATCCGTCCATCATCCATCCTTCCATCTATCCATCCATCCGTCCCTCCATCCATTCATCATTCCATCCATCCATCTTTCCATCCATCCTTCCATCTATCCATCCATCCGTCCATCCATCCATCATCCATCCTTCCATCCATCCATCATTCCATCCATCCATCATTCCATCATCCATTCATCCATTATTCCATCTGTCATTCCATTTATCCTTCCATCCATCCATCTATCCATATCCTTCCATTCATCCTTCCCTTCCTTCTATCCTTTCGTTCATCCATTTATCTATTATTTCATCCATCCATCCATCCATATCCCTCCATTTATCCATCCTTCCATCTGTCCATCCATCCATCCATCCTTCAATTCATCTTTCCATCCATCCTTCCATTCATCCATCTAGCCAGCCAGGCACTCATTCTTCCTTCTTTTCTTCTTCCCATCTATACAACCATCCACCCACCCACTCAGCTGCCTATGCATCTTTCCTGCAACAAAGTAGTGTAGTAAAAACAACTGAGTAATATGATGTCAGGAGCCAAGGATTAAAATACAGCACTAGTATGTAATTAGTGAAGTTTAATGACAACTAACTTCTCTTTGCTTTAGGCTCCTCATTTTAAAACCTATTTTATATAAGAATATCTACTTAAATGCACTGTAGAGGGAATAAAGTGAGAGAATATTAATATGAATAATACTTTATTATGATGTACTAACTGCCTACTTTCTTAGGCACAATACTTAGAATTGGGCAATAATTGTTTCATTTAATGTTACAGTAACTAGAGGACATAAACTTAATAGCCTCTCATTCTGTAAATAAAGATAGCTAGGCTTAGAGCATCGAGTCATCTGCCCAATGTCCAAGTCCTGACATAGCAAGAAAAAAAATCACAATTCTAACGAGAGAAATCCTGAGCCCACTTTCTACCACCCACTGTATCAGTTCTCTCTTCGTCTAAGCTCATGTGAAAAGTGCTTTACAAACCCTAAATTGCTGCATAAATGATAGTTATATCTGTTTATCTCCCTGCTCCTTCTTTCTCACTAGACACTAATATTTATTAATGTATTATCTATCTATGAATGATACAACTGAAATGTATATAATTATATACATTATACAAATGCTTTACAAGCTTGTTCTGTTTTCTTCTCTTTTAATACATGTAATTAATACTCAAGTATTTTTGTTCCTTTTTTTTCTTTCAGCATTTGGTCAGAATGAGTGCCATGATCCTGGCATTCCTATAAATGGGCGGCGTTTTGGTGACAGGTTTCTACTCGGGAGCTCGGTTTCTTTCCACTGTGACGATGGCTTTGTCAAGACCCAGGGATCCGAGTCCATCACCTGCATCCTGCAAGACGGGAACGTGGTCTGGAGCTCCACTGTGCCCCGCTGTGAAGGTGCAGTCCCTGCCACCACCCACTCTTCTCCTTTGAAGTCACACATCTATCTTCAGGCATACACACACAAACCAACAAACCGCGTTAGCTTGCTAGGGCTGTCCTAACAAAATACCACACAGAGTCGCTGAAACAATGGGAACGTACAGTCTCCCAGTTCTGGAGGCTGGAAGTCTGAGATCCAGGTGACATCGGTGGGAGAGTTCCTTCTGTGACTTTGAGGGAGGATCTGCCCCAGGCTGGTCCTCCAGCTCCCGGCGGTTTGTGGCAATCTCTGGCATTCCGTGGCTGGAGAAGCCTCACCCTCATCTCTACCTCCAGACTCACAAGGAGCTCTCCCTGTGTGTGTGTTTCTGTCCCTATGTCTAAATTCTCCTTGTTAAAAGGACACAGTCATATTGGATTGAGGTCCCCCTATTCCAGCAACACCTTATCCTAACTAAATTCATCTGCAAGGACTGTATCTTCAAATACAGTCACCATCCGAGGCACTGAGGGTTAGGACCTCAATGTATGAACTTTGAGGGGACGAAATTCAACCTATAACAGTGTTGCTTAGAGTTAACTATTTTGTTGTTCTCATTACAGCTGTCGTAAATACCACTTAATTTTCTTCTTCGTATTTCTGTTCTGGTTACTTATCTAATAAATATAGAGAGGAAAATATTTTAAGGAAAAAGATGTTGCCTCTGATAATTACTCATTTTAAAAATGTTTACTTAGAGTATATGTTCACATTCCATATCAGAATAGTCAGTGCACAATAACCTAAGAAAATATTTTTTAAAAAACTTACCTCCAGTATATATCAAAGAAGTACAAATTTAAAAAGAAAAGTAAAATACCATTTTTGCTTATCTTATTAGCATAGATTTAAACAGGTGAATAATATGTATTATTGAAAAGGTTATGTAGAAACTGGCTTTTCGTAGTCATGCTATAGATGATATAAAATCACAGTA
This sequence comes from Theropithecus gelada, assembly GCF_003255815.1. NCBI lineage: Eukaryota > Metazoa > Chordata > Mammalia > Primates > Cercopithecidae > Theropithecus > Theropithecus gelada. The sequence continues at coordinate 8,211,226 of NC_037676.1, forward strand.
TTGTAGTGAAAATTCTTAGTAGGACTCTTAAAATTGTTCTTGTCTTTTGAGTCATAAATTATATTCCTGGATCAATATCATAAAGAAATAGTGAAGCAACTATACAAATTTTTTCAAGAATGTTTTCTGCAAGACTATTTATAGCAGTGAAGAGCTGGAAATGATTCAACTTTAAACAGCAGAGGATTGGTTAGATAAATCATGAAGAATAATAGGTGTCAATATGAAGATCATAAGATCAAAGAGTCTCAGGTATCCTTAGCATGTGAAAGACCAAAGGATGGAGGTACATGTGTCACAAATACATACATATCTCATGGTAATCATTTTGTAAAACACTAAAAAGAAGGCTATACACCAAAATATTAATTATGGTTACGGGTGATTTTTCCCTCTTAGTTTATTTTCATTTTCTTAGTTGTCTTTGTCAACATGTATTTATTTTAAGTAAGTGACTAGAAAAGGAATATGTATTAAATATCACATACAGTTGAGAATTTCTCCCCTGTCTCAAATACCTCGAAATGACATTCTCAGACCCATAATCTCTATCAAGGAGTCTAAGCAGAGCTGGGATCTAGGTGTGGAGCATTAAACTCCTCCGTGACAACCACAGTGTAATGGGGCTATGATCCTTCACCACCTCATCCTGCCCTGGCCCACCTCCAAAGTTACTCACCATTACTGAAAGTAGAAACGCTTTTTTTTTTTTTTTTTTTTTTGAGACAGAGTCTGGCTCTGTCGCTCAGGCTGGAGTACAGTGGTGCAATCTCAGCTCACTGTAACCTCCGCCTCCCAGATTCAAGCAATTCTTCTGCCTCAGCTGTCCTGAGTAACTAGGACTACAGACACCTGCCACCACGCCTGGCTAATTTTTGTATTTTTAGTACAGCGGAGCTTTCACCATGTTGGCCAGGCTGATCTTGAACTCCTGACCTCAGAGGAGAAGTAGAAACTTCTAACCAAGTCCTATTTATTGTATCATCTGGTGATACTAAATGTAAGGGAGGGCATTCTGATGTTCACCCTTTTCATACACTGTAAAAACAATTTGTGGGTGGACGAGAAGCACCACCCATGGGTGAAATATTGATACATAGAAGGGCAAGAAAACATTCTTAATAGTTGAAATTTCATTTGTATCTATTCCCATCACGTATCATAAATGTACAGTTTTTGTGTTTTATGTTGTACAAAATGTTAATAAAAGGGTAGGTTTTCATCTTTTATAAATAAGTAAATATATACACATGTGGTGCTCAAATATACAATACTAATTACAGTGCACAGTTAGTCATGGGTGCAAATCATGTTCTAGCCAAGCATATGGCTGTGATTTGGAAGCATGAATTTTCAGGAGAAAGAAGTTTAAAGTGAACAGTACACTGTCATCTCTGTTCTGTCCTGGCCACAAGTCAAGCTGTCCCTTATATCCTTTACCATTAATAGGCTGATTGCAGATGTGTTACAAGCTGCAGGGTGAGTGTGGACCACAGCACAAACAGGGTGAGGTTAAAGGCAAAAGCCAACTATAGGTTGTTAACAAAGGAAACCCTCGGCAGAAAGAAAAAGTTAATAGGAAAAGATGTTAAAAGTCTACCTGCACGGGAAACCTAATGACTGAGTGCAGCTGAGCCTCAGAGAAGGTAGGGGACACCCTGATGGAACAGGTGGGTACCCCAATCAATGCCTCTGCTGAAAACAAATAGAAAACCAACTTTCAGAAGTAAATACATCTAGTAGGGAAAACAGTAATATAGCAATGAAGTAGTGAGTAATACGGATAGCAAAGTTGATTTAAGAAATGTTTCAAGAACCTCACATCCCTTACAGAATACTCCTATTTATTGTTTTTCTCAAAAAAATATTTTTAAAAATCAATTACATAATTGACCATAAAGTGAACCTTAACAAATTACAATAAGTTATAGGTCACATGCCCTGTAATATTCCAATTAAGGTAGAAATATGCAATAAAAATAGAACCACAAGCAAATCTCATTGACATCAAAAGTCCACTATAATTTTACATTAAATAGAAACTCAAACCTTAATGCCTGTGCTATCCCACCTGGAAGCCATGCGAACAGTACTTTCTAATAGAAACAATGTGAGACAGCAAAACCTGTGTTTCAAGGAAAATGTATATCTTTAAGTCCTCTAATGTAGAACAAAATGATCAAAAAATAAAGAAATTTAATAAGATTAAAAAGTTAGAAAAAACAAAAATGAATTAGGATGCTATTAAAAAAATTCAAGTGTTATAAACAATTTAAAGCAAGAGTGAGTTCTTTGTTAATATCAATAAGCTAGACAAACTGTTTATGATTCTGATAAAAGGAACTAGGAAAGAAAAATGTTATAGATGTTTAGTAACATAAAAGAGAAATTATCCCTATCACAAAAATAATATAACTTTACATAAACAATGAAAACCTCACAATGGAGCAGTTTTTTTATTTATTTATTTATAGGTTATTTATTTATTCTGGAAGAATTTCTTGGATGCCAGGCACATGTTGAATATACATTGTATGGCCTCTGGGCAAAAGGTTTCTCTTTCTTTCTTTGTTCTGCTTCTAACAGGCTCATATTTCTCAATGCAGCTCAGTGGCATCATTAAAAACTCAAGCTATTTTGGGGAAAAATGACTATACATGAAAACATCAACTCTATGGCCGCAAATCTTAAAGTCTGTAGCAAATGGGTGATTTTCTAGCAAAAGATAAAATACCAAAAATGACTCAAATAAAAAGTATAAAATGTGAGTACAGTACCATAGGAAAGAATTGAAAAAAAGATTAAGGATTGAACATCGAAAAAGACACAAGTACCCTACAGGGGAGTGAGTTCTCTTTCAAGTCTAGAGAAGCTTAGTGCTGTGCGCTAGTGCAGATAATGGAAAAGACCGGCTGCCTCCTACATAACATTTCATCAAGCCAACATTACTGTAACCCAAATCAGACTGTTCTATGAAAAATAAAGCTATAGGAAAAAACGCACATGTAATCAAGAAGGTTTGTGTTTTCTTTTTGTTTTTATTTTTAGAAATACAGTATCAGGGAGTTCATCCCTGTAATTTAAATTATTTAAAAAATAAAAAGAAAGCAAAGAAGAAATTGCTTTCTAAACCCCTCATCCATATATTTGCTTTTTTGTTATCAGCTAAGTGAATATGAACATCATTGATGTCGTTCATCAAATATTTTTGGTCTCCATCAAGTGGAATGTCTTTTCTGGAATCTTGTGGATTAAAAGAACCTTGTGATGGGTTCTGGTCTGTTAGGAATATGTGGAAGTGATGTACTCAACTTCTGGCTCAGCATTTTTGATTGCCCTCGCAAGACCTTTTCCCGTCTGCCACAGCAGCTGAAGAAGGGACCTGTGTCTCAGAGACCTAGACATGCCACATGTGTGAGAAATTCACTTCCCATTGTAGCTACTACAGTTGCAGGGCTGTTTGTTACCACAGTGTAATCTAATCCAAACTGACTAATACGAACTTATTACTTACTATTTACTTACTTACTATCTACTTACTGAGACTATTACTTACAATTTTAGTGTAAATTTTGCTTATCGACAGTATAATTATTAAAGTGTCTATGTCATCAGGATAAAGCATTTCAGGTTCAGTGTACACTGTAAATTATAAAGTGATGGGTAAGAGTATAATAAAATAATATTAATATGTGACAAGTTAGATATATTCCAAGAAATATAAAAATCCAAAATAAAAAAATTACTAAAATAAAGGAAACTTTTGGTTTTGTATTTATATGGAAAATAAGACATAGAAATAACTCATGCAGATTTTAGAAATAGCTCAATTATCATAATTTTTTTGGAATTCTGCATCTGCCATATGTCTTTCTTATATAGTATCTTTGGATGGTTAAACATGACAAAATAAACATCATATATTTAATATATTTAATTTTGCTTAAGTTGTGTTCTTCAAAAGATTTGCTGCATCACTTTACAAAACAAAGGAATTAAGTTATATATAATATTTATGTATATGGATATGTGATTCATAGGCTCCAAATGTGAATTTAAGAACTTAACTAGAAAAATTAAAATAGTAATTAGTATAAACTTGTTGTTTTAAAAATTGTTATCACAAAAAATCAAGTGTTCTTCAGGAGCTCAAATTCATAAAAATTACCCTGATTGCATATTTTTAAACTATAGAATAATGCATAGGTATAGAAATAACAATTGCAACTTATTTGGTTAAAAAAAAAAAAAGAAAAACTATCAAAAATGTGATCTACAAAGCAATCCCAGTGCTATCCATTATTAACATGTTTTTAAATTCCACTCCCCTGTTCACTGAATAAAAATTTCATTTTATTTATAATATATGGGCAATTTTTTATCCTGCTTTTGAAGTTTAATATTCTATTGCAAAGATTTTCCCATAACAAAATTTGCAAATGTTACTTCAAATATATTTGAATTCCAATATATTCCAATATATGGTCATGCACTTTCCATAATTTTTTTACTTTTATTTTTTATTTATTTGTTTCCTGATGTAAATTAAGATGCTATTGGTAAATCCATAAATTTCACTAATTCATATTTTTTCTAGCATCAAAACATAAATAATATAAACTTTTTGCATTCTTGCATTATACATATGGCAATTTTTAAATAAAAGAAATATTTTTTCTAAAACATTTTTCTTTTACCTTGAAGTGTTTTCATGTACTTTATTTGATATCTATAAATTCACAAAGATGGTTACTAATGGCAAATAATTTTGAGAGAGAATACATAAAATCTGAAAAACAAAACAAAACAAAAAAAAACATGTGGCCAGAGACATAGTCTTAATTATGGTATGAAATATTATATGCTATTTAAAATTCCTTTAGATGTTACAGGTATGTATAATCACTTTCACTGAGCATTAGTTATATACCCTTTCAAACTTTATTTCTCCTTTGCAATTAGAAATCACTGTCACATAACCTTTCAAAAGGGTCAATGCAGTCTAATTCTATACTTATCAAATTTGATTGAAAGTTTTGTTTTGTTTCCTAACACTCACAAATTGTATGTTGCATGTGGCTGTTTATTTTCATAAAATGCACACAATGGAAGTAAATAGACACATACATACATACATACACACACCTAAGGATGTGTGTATGCATCCATTTTGAAATGTGAGGTCATTTTACATTTGCTTATCCATAGATATTTGTTAAATTCCAAATGCATGTGAACTGTAGATAACTGGGCATGTACGTCGTGAAGTGGTTGGCAATTAAATAAGGTAAGTCAATTAGCACAGAGAACTCACGTATATATTACCATTACTAGAGAAAAAGAACTTTGCTTCAAGTTAATGATAAGTACCTGGAGGTAGCATATATAGACCCTGCTTTGAATAAATGTACGATTTGCTTGGGAATAAGATTTGCTTTGATACTTGAAAATATTCAATCCATGAACACAGAAGCAAATTCTTGCTTTTATCCAGGTGTTGTTATGGCATATCTTTCTGTTTCATTTGATCTAATAGATATTGTGCATCTTGTTTTAGCTCCATGTGGTGGACATCTGACAGCGTCCAGCGGAGTCATTTTGCCTCCTGGATGGCCAGGGTATTATAAGGATTCTTTAAATTGTGAATGGATCATTGAAGCAAAACCAGGCCACTCTATCAAAATAACTTTCGATAGGTAAGAAAACCAAATTAGTCTTCATTTGAACTCAATGATATGTGTCTCTTCCGTATTTTTAGTAAATTGATCTTAAACCTTAAAAAGATGGCAGTTCTCTTCGGTTCCCGCAAAGGAGCACACTTTACCAGAAACAGGCACTTACTTGTACGTTTTGTTCTTCTTCAGTGCTATCTCTAAGCCCACCCTGAGCCCCAGCTCTGGAGGTTAGTAAAGGAATTGCCGGTCCTGGAGGACCATTCCTGAGGTCCGACCCTTGTATCTGACTCTGGGTTTTGGACCCGCACTGGAATCCATTCTGTGTGGTGTCTGATTGCACATGGAAGTCGCTCTGGGTCCCCTGGTGCCTTAGGTGCCTGCTGTGGCAGAAGAAATCAGCTCTGCTGTTCTGGTGGTGGCTGCTGGTCACTAAGGGCAGCTAGTGATGATGAGTGGGCAGTGGGGTACGGCAGCGGATCCATCACCAGCTCATCGCCTATGAGTGATACTGTCACTAGAATGTTGCTTGGCTTAGCTATTGAACAACGCATTTCAGGATCTAAAACATAAGCATGCTGGGCTGTGTAGGTATTTGTTTATTTAAACATAAGCCTGCTGTTGGAGTTCAGCATAATAAGTTTTTCCCGTTTGTCTCAACACTGAAACCAAATTGATGATTAAAAACTAAAAACGCTTTGGCATGAGCCACGTGAACCAAAGGCTAGGGAGGCATCTTTGTTTAATGTTTCAAGGTTGCTCTCTGCATATAGCATGGGGCTTTCTCTAACAATGACCTTCTTCTAGATTAGACTATATTCTGGATTTCAGTATCTAGAATATTATGGTGTCTCAAGATAGATGAACATCATTATATTAACATCAATACAGGAAAGGTTTTCAGCAGGAGTTAACTTTCAGTAATTACATTTATTTGAAATAATTATTTTTATTTTTTTACTTGCCTCTGACAAAATAATAACAATCCCCAATAGGACAATCTCTCAGAACAAAAGAAAAAAAAAGTTTGAAAATCCAACTCTATTAGAGAGTGAATTACTGTGTATAATCAGTCATTTGAAAAAATATTAACTCTGTAAATATTCAGTTGATTACATTTGGTTTCTTAGTAATTTCTCCACTTTCTGGTATTGGCAGGTGGAGCTGAAGCACACCCTGACTCCCAGAAGCATATCAAATTTAAGTAATTTAGGAAAAGTAGTGATCCTATATTCTTGTCTGGAACAGTTCTTGTCTGGAACAGCTGTCTATTTTCAGTTGCCTGAAGCAAGATATTTGCTTGATTTTTCCCAATCTTGTTCATTCAATATTATTTCAGTGTGCTGTTTTGCTAAATTCCATTTGGAAATACCCAATATTTCTAATATTTTTAGACATGTGTGATTTTTACTCTAGACATAGTACATAGCTCTGAGAAGATGAATTGCATAAGGAAATGTGTTTTTCAACCATGACCGATGGACTGACACCTTCTTAAAGGATGGGATTGTGCATGCTAATTCTGAGCCCTGTGCTGATGGTGTTGCCAGACAGTGTGTGTTAGTTAGGCTGCCCCACAGCAAAGAACATCCAGAAGTTTCTGTTTCCAAGGTCACCCCGGAAATCTTCCAGCTGTTGAAATATGCACTTTGTCAGACTTTGTCAGTCCTCACTGTTACTAAAGAAACAGGATAGGACAACTTCAGTGTGACTACATCAAAGGAGATTGCTTTCACGCTTATCCAGACTTCTTGAATTTGAACTCAAACAACTAAGAAATCAGTTTTTAGAAAAATATTTAGAATAGTGTCATAAGACAAAGTTGGCACTATCGGATCCCAAATGTGCCAGCCTGTGTCCCTGTTCTGGTCCAGCCGTGTGATGTACAAATGGTTAGAACTAATGGAAGAATGGAGCTCAGGGTCCACATTCACTAGTTGCAGGAATGTGTAATCATGTGCCTTTGGACTAATCAGGGTGTACATAATCTAATGCATGCAGGACACAGCCCTTTGATTTCAACATCCTTTTCTGTTGCTACGTGCCACGACACTAAGATTGCTTCCCCTCTCGCAAGTTTTCTCCCCATTCATCAGTAACATCCGGCACGGAGCGTGGGGGCTAATGGCACAGGCTTACGTGGGATCCTTTGGCTCAAAGTGACTGAGTGAGTCAGAGGCTTATGATGCTTAAGCTGCTCCCTGAGAGCAAAGTCAGGCACTCAGAAACCGGGTTAGCTCTTGGAGGACGAGATGGGCCCATTTAGAAAATTATCTCAGTGCCTGGAGTGGTACCTACATTGCATCAAAGGGGACCCAGGTGGCTGCAACTTTATATGTAATCTCAGGCCAGATTTTCTGGAAGCGTAAGAAAACCTAAGCACTTTTTGGAAGCTATTCTAACTTTTTCAAGCTATTAAAGTATCCTTTTATATCTGAAATGGCAACATACCTAGGGTTATTCTAATGTCTTAAAAGAGATAATGCAATTTTAAAAGGCACAGGATTTTCTTTTTCATGAAAGACATTTAAGCTATCATCACACATTTTTAATGATCTTCCTTTAAGAGACCATTTCATTCTAGTGTGCCCATTTTCAGATGTCTATAGCTATGTTAAATAGGGAATGCCAAAAAATAGTTTAAACTATGTAATTGAGTTTTTACTATTTGAGAATAATCTATCTATCTATCTGTCTATCTATCTATCAATCATCTAAGAAAACTAATCTGGTTCATGATATTTTTGTTTAAGCTGAATGAAAACCTCCTCTTGTGTTTGTTATGTTGTAAGACAGAATATTAGATAAGAAGAGAAAGGGATTTAAGCTGTGCCGTCTCATCAAGAAAAGAACGTACTATTCTTATATATGTCCCGAAGTTCTAAACATATGTAATTTCAACCATTTTCTTTACATTAACATACACGGGTTTCTGATTAAGGAATGAGGATGTCAGGAGCATGTCTGTAAGCTGGCAGCTCTGCGTGTCTTTTCTAATGGGATGTACATATTTGCAGATTTCAGACAGAGGTCAATTATGACACCTTGGAGGTCAGAGACGGGCCAGCCAGTTCATCCCCGCTGATCGGCGAGTACCACGGCACCCAGGCACCCCAGTTTCTCATCAGCACCGGGAATTTCATGTACCTGCTCTTCACCACTGACAACAGCCGCTCCAGCATCGGCTTCCTCATCCACTATGAGAGTGAGTTGCACCTTCCCTTGACAGCCTGGCTGGGCAGCATGCGTGGGAAAACTGAAAATCTGAGTTCTTATTTCCAGCCTGCAGATGACTGTGTTGATTTACTAATCCTGCTTGACTCTGGCAAAACCATACTATGCAATTGTAAGAACCTTCTCTTATTCATAAGAGAGCATCTTGGAGTTACTGCCTTTTAACTCTCAAATATACGTATCCATCTCCTGGGATAAAGTAAAATAATAAAGACAATGAAATGGGTTCATCTTCAGCATGAAGTAATAATATACTTTTATTATTAGAAAATACACTTTCTGACCAAAAGCCTTATAGGATTTATTACTAAAATTATGTTAACCTGGGCAATGGAGAAAAGGATCCTTGCTAGAAAAACAGAGTTAGGTGAATTTGTGGTACTAAATCTGTGAGTACAGATAGACACGTTTCACAGGGTGCAAGTCAGGTAATGAAGAGAGGAGAAGGAATTAAAACCCGCCAAACCTTACCAAATTCCAAACAATTGTTAACAATGTTTCAACAAGCATAAATAATACTTTAAAACAATTATTAAACATATTTTAAAACAAATGTCAAAATATTATAATGGGATGTATTTTGCAAGACAGTTCAAACTTCCACATGGAAAGTATTCCATCCCTTTTTTGTTTCCTGAAGTCAAAGTTTTAGCTTCTGAAATGATGAGATTAAGTAATTGTATTATTTTATAATAATATTTATGCGAATATACTTCTGAAATCTAGCTGATGGGAATCCCCTCTAGGAATACATTTTTAACATTAGCCAATTAATGCAAAAGAAAGCAAAGCAGCTGTTACTGTTTTCTCTGTCTGAAAACACTTCCCTCAAAGAGTAGCATGGAAAAAGGGAGACTGAGTGCAATTACTATTGGACCGGAAGGAATCAAACCTTTATTTCGCCAAAGTTTTATGGTTGTTCTTTTTCAAAACTTTATCTCAAAATAAGCACTATTAGTTGTAAAGATATTTTTAAAATGTACGTATACCCACACATATAATTTTACAAATGCATGCATAGAATCATATCTACTATGCTGGGTTTCCAATCTCCTTTTATTCTTTTTCTTGCCTTCCATTCCCCACATCACCTCCTGTTACTCTCGTCAACCTCTCCCTGAGCCCTGCTCCAGCACATTTAAATTAATAAACCTTTATGCACATTTATCTGTTTTACATACTCATATAATTATACACAAACATGCGTATGCATGTATATCTTAAGATTATGTGTGCTTTCAGATAAAAATATTCTGATAGAAGGAAAATTGCTTATTAATGACTTAATGATGAATTTCAAATTTAACTCAGTTATTCCTCTTCACATATATAGATATACAACATTTGTTCCAAAGTAACATATTTTGAAACTTAAAGTAAAATTTAAGAACCATAAAATTTTACATTTTGTTTCTTTAAAATATCCATTCAAGTCACCACTTTTCTTTAGAGTAACAATATGTGTAAACATGGCAGTGATCTGAATTTGTAAGACTCCTAATAAGCCTTGTATTTTCTCATCCTCACACCCTCCCCCCAACTTTTTCTAAACCAGAATTTCTTGGTTCTTAGATATATAGTGCATGAAATTTCAGAGAAATAATTATTTTCAGGCATTGACAAATATTAGGACAGTTTTCCTTTCTTTTCATCTCTATTTGTGTAGCTGTAGATGACTTTGCTTTTTCTAGTTCCATTTGAGAGAATGTGTTCCAAAGGCTAAATGAAGGCAGCAGAAACTAATTTCATTTGTTTATCCAAGTCATTTAAATAAATGGCTTCTTCTTATTTCTTTTTCTGGAAAATCAGGGAATGATAAAAAGCCTATTCACAAACTTCTATTTAGCTTGTCATCCTCACTAATATAATAATAATAACAGTTTATTAATATAAAATATAGAATACACATTATATTATACCATAATATAATAATTTAATATGTAAATAGTCCTGACAATGATTTTTATAATCTTAAAAGAATGACTACCCTAAGTTTTGGAATTCTTTTCATTTATCCTGTGTTTAAAAGTAGAGTGCAGGCCCCATAAGGCATCCTCCCATCACCTGGAGTACCTCTCCGAGAGTAATGCTCTTTGCCATTTTTCTTTCTCTGCATCACCAAAAAGAAGAAGAAAACTGTCACCAAGATGATGCCTGTTTAGTACAGTGATAATTGTGTGAGAGTCGTAAAGTTCTGACCTGCTGCAGAGTCTAGCGTTCCTTCTCCTTTCCACCTTGTTGGAAATCTCAGGAGGTAGCTCTATGGTCACAGAAGTGACTGGAGGCCTCACCTAGCGAGTGAAGACAGGAAATTGTCATGTGTGGAACTTTCCAGCACAGTGACTCAAAAGGCTCACTGCTCTAAACACACATCCAGACTTGCGTATGGTGAGCTTCCAGAAGGCTCTCGAAGGTTTGCCATCTATTCCCCTGACTTAAGGGAGAAACAGGACCTCAGAGGGATGTGATGCTGAACCTTGACTTGGGATCGCTTCTTATTTATGTATCCGTCGCTATGTATTTGAAGAGACATATGGAAATATGCAGAAGTGAATGAGGCGCAGGACATGGCTTTTTGTTTGCTTGTCATAAGAAAATGAGTCAGGAAAGGCCTGGGATTTTATGAGTGCTTACCACCAGCGCTGCACCTAACAGTTACCTGTGGGGCTTTAAAATAAAACTGGTGCCTGAGCAGCAGCTCAGATGTTCCGGTTGCTATTTCTGTGGGTGGCGTAGAGATCTGAGTGCTTTCAGAGGCTCGCCACCCGCTCAGAGGGTGTCCCCATTTACCCGGCGCCGAAGCAGCAGGTTTCTTCAAACATCATAGTTTGCTAACACATCCCTGGGAGCTTAGTAAATTGTAGAGCCCCAAGCCGAGATTCCAAATATTGTCATTCAGGGAGCTCGTGATGAAGATCAGCATCCTGAGCTTTTAATCAAGTCCTCGAAGTGATTCTGAATGAGGTGAAGGCACACGCAGATCCCGGCCTCCAGGGAGAGAGAGAACCCGCAGGCAGGCAGGAGGGAAGGGGCCAAGGCCAGGAGAGGTCACGGAGGGATAAAAGAACCAATGAGTCCAGCAAGAAAAACAGAGACAGAGAAAAAGTGGCAAGCCTGGAAGAGACAAATGCTACCAACCCCTTCATCCACGTAATGCCATCTAGCACCCTTCCACAAAATAGGTTCTGAAGCCAAGATGCAGGCACTAGAACATGATTACACTCACTCATCCAACACATTCTTTAAAAGTGGGTTGCCTGTGACCCAGGAATGATTTATATCAAACTCTTTATTCCTCTTAAAAACAAGAATATTGTTCATCTCTTTTGTGATTCATCATAACTATTTCACATTGTAAACACTCCTTGCTTTGTGAAGTTATTAATGACACTTCTTCAGGCTCAAAAGGCCCGTGGCAAAGCTCTCTACAGACAAAATGTGTTGCAGAAATTACAGCCGCAGGTACTCGAGGCTGCCTTATGTTTGCAGCAGTGCCGCAAGGCAATGTGAGCTACTGTAAACAGCATTCACTCCAGAAGGCCTTTCTGAACTGTGTGACGGAAATGTTGAAGTCATTTTTTTGAGACTTTTCTAAAAGCATACCTAGAATTGTAGTGCTGCTTCATGCACTCAGTCTTAGGAATCATCTCATACGTTAGTGTCCAGCGACAGTCTAGCCGATCTTTACGAGGAATGAGGCACAGTGTCTATATGTAATAGTGACTGCATTCTTGCTCCAGCACAATCATCTGCTTGTTTGTTGATCTTTGAATCACCACTTTGAGATAGTCATAATTTTGTAAGAAATTGGAAAATAAATGGAATTCTCAAGGGTATGGAGGTTTTCCATTTAATTTCAGAGCTTTTTTTGAAAATGCTGTCAAAAATGTCTTGTTAATAATCTCTGAAGGCAGAAGAAAGATTCATCACATGTAAATGTACATACTCTACTGTCTGATTCATATATCGTGTTATTAACGGAAGAAACATTGTGATAAAGAAGTATATTTAGTGGTTTATATGTGCACACACACCATACCAATTGGTTTGCTGAGATTCAGTGACTTTTTATATGATCAGAAAAGGAAAGGAAAGTGGTCAGGATATAATGGTACCGGACGCAATACAAGGGTATCTATAACAAGCACATGCACGCTAACACCCACAAGCACACACTTGCATGTTTACATGAGAAAGAGAGAGAGGAGAAAAGCAGGCAAAGGCTCAGTTTTCAGTATCAGTAAATAATGTAACATGACCAGTTTGCTTAATTTCTTGGCTCACTGACTTTATTGACTGTGACTTTTCAACCTCTATTTTAAAACCTCTTGGAGGCTGTGAGAAGTGACATCTCTAAGCTTGGCATATGAAATGTGCTCAGGAAATGTTCATTCCTACCTTGGGCTAGAACTTTTATAAAAACTGATGATTCCGGCAGAACCCTGCTCCTATCAAATGTACCTCCATATGAGCTGCACACGGATTATTTGCGAAGTAATCAACTCCCTTTATTCCTTAAGTAGCAAATGTATTCAGTCACTTATGTTGCAAAGGCCAATTGAAAAAAAAAATACTGTTTATATCTATTTGTGTCAAAAATTCATAGTTGCTTTAAGGTTCAAGTAAGAAGGAGTGGGAACGGACTCTGAATATAGACGTCATTTCAACAGAGTCCAGTGGTCCGTATTTCTCTTTGTGCTGTCAGGCAGGAAATAGGAAGGGAAAGAAAATGCTCCAAATATTACTCAGAAGGACTTTGTCCTGCCTTTCCCACAAGGTAAATTGGCTACCTGTGTCCATGATCTTAGTATATTATAAATGTCTTGCCCCATTGGAGAGAAATCACCTGCTATGAAATTCCATAAGTTCTTCCCCCCCCCCCCCCCCCCCCGCCCCAAGTATCTGGAGTATCTGGGATTATAGGCATACACCACCACACCTGGCTAATTTTTGTATTTTTAGTAGAGATGGGGTTTCACCCTGTTGGCCAGGCTGGTCTTGAACTCCTGACCTCAGGTGATCCACCTGCCTCGGCCTCCCAAAGTGCTGGGATTACAGGCATGAGCCACTGCGCCCAGCCAAATTCCAGATGTTCTTTCCCACCATTTTCTTGTTTCGGGGTTCTTCTACGTGGCCAGTTTCAGTTGAACTGGAGATCAAATGTAGTGTCATAATTCTACCACTCAACAGTCCTCCTCTCCTGGACTCTCCATTCAAACAATTTGTCATGCAAAAGAGAACAATGCCTGCATATTCGAAAACTCACTGTTGGTGCCTGTTATTATTTAAAAATGAATGAAAATGTAATGGCATAATATCAGAACTAAGCATCAGTTGTGACCTTAAAAGTTTATTCAGTTTTAAATGTAAATAATTCAACATTTAAATTCTATGTTTTTATTTCTACCACAGTTTTTCTCTTTTCACTGTAAATTTTGTGTGGGAAAAGTTTTGTTTATGGTTTATAAATTTCATTATTGAAACCATTAATATATAATTCTCACTTACTCTAAGATAATAATTTCTATTACTGTTTTGCTGCAATGGTGCATACACTGTTGTTTAGTGACCATAGAAAGCCTTTTGAAAAAATGAAATTATTTAGTTAACTGTTTTTTTCCCTCCCCAGAAACCTAGAGATTAATGCACTTCTTCAGCAGAGCTTCTTCTTTTGAGGGAATTCTTGTCTTGATTTTGATCTTGATGCTAGGAGCTGGAGGTCATTATCCTTAGCAAACTAACGCAGCAACAGAAAACCAAATGCCGCCGGGCGCGGTGGCTCAAGCCTGTAATCCCAGCACTTTGGGAGGCCGAGACGGGTGGATCACGAGGTCAGGAGATCGAGACCATCCTGGTGAACATGGTGAAACCCCGTCTCTACTAAAAAATACAAAAAAACTAGCCGGGCGAGGTGGCGGCGCCTGTAGTCCCAGCTACTCAGGAGGCTGAGGCAGGAGAATGGCGTGAACCCGGGAGGCGGAGCTTGCAGTGAACTGAGATCCGGCCACTGCACTCCAGCCCGGGAGACAGAGCGAGACTCCGTCTCAAAAAAAAAGAAAACCAAATGCCACATGTTCTCACTTATAAGTGGGAGCTAAATGAAAACACATGGACACATAGAGGGAACAACACACACTGGGGCCTTTCAGGGGGTGGAGGGTGGGAGGAGGGAGTGGATCAGGAAAAACAACTGATGGACACTAGGCTTAATCCTTGGGTGAGGAAATAATCTGTACAACAAACCCCCGTGACAAAAGTTTACCGATGTAACAAACCTGCGCATGTACCCCTGAACTTAAAATAAAAGTAAACAAACAACAACAACAAAAAATCATTCACCCGGCATTGGGTACCGTGTGTGCATTCAGAGTCAGTAATGCATAAAGTTTGTGGGGGTGTCATGGAAGAAGTCACAAACAATGCCTCTGAAAGTGTGTGTGTGTGTGTGTGTGTGTGTGTGTGTGTACATGCGTGCAGTGTGTATGTAGAGAGAGGGAGGGAGGAGCAACAGGGGATAGGTAATATATTTCTAGCCAGATGATAGCCACATTGCCTCTGGCAGAATAAAAGCTCCTCCAGAGTTGGAAGAAGACTTTCGGGCCGTGCTGCACATCAGCCAGGATAGTTACATCCTGTTGTTTAGGGTAATAGACATGTGTTAGTGTTCAGAAAATTTGTTAGAATCACAGTTTAAGAAAAAGTTATTGGGGTCAGACCCCAGTTATAGCACTCAAATTTTGGGAAAAAAAAATATATGCAATGATCAGAAACAATATCCCAAAGATCACTTTTAGAGACTAAACAGTCTTTAAACTGAAAATATTTTAAGATTTTTAATTCACAGTTCAGATATTAATTCCAATGTTCTCACACTTACTGAGAGGTGACATAGCAATAACAAGGGCTTTTTATTTCTTCACATATGTAAACATTACAATGATATTTTTCCCCTTATTCTCATTTTCCTTAGCTCTTAAAATATATGGTTTTCTAAAAAGAAAGAGAAAGGAGAAATGTGAGAGGAGAAAAGAAACTCTCATAATGACATGATCAGAATTACTTCATGCACATTCATTTTTCACATCGTTTAGCAAAGGCTAATAGTAGCTATCTTGAAAGCAGCTGACTTAAATTAAAATTTGAAAATTGCATGGACTTATGGAATGCAACCTTAGAAAAATAACACTAACACTGTTTTTAATTGCATTATCTGTGTATATGTTTGGGTGTATGTATGCATATATTTGAAAGTTAAACTGCCAAAATCTAACTGGAATATATAAATATAGACATATATATTTCTGTATTTAATTCATATATATGAGACAGGGAGAGCAGTGAAAATAGAGAACAGGAAAAACTTAGACTTTATTTAGTGCAATTCATTGATTCTCCAAGAAGAAAAGTAAAATTCAGAGCAGTTAGTTAATTATTCAGGGTTGTTATATGTAGATAACATCTGGTAAACAGCACAACAATAGAAATCTCTCTTTTAAAAAACAAGGTCAAATGTTTGAAAATGCATTGGCTTTTATGTCCCTTCATTCTTGGATTCACTTGCATAATGTTTCAGGTCTGATTATTTCTGAGACTATTTCGTAGTCGATGGCGTGAGTCTCTATTGTTTTCAGCCCTCATCGACTGCATTCGTTCTGTGCATCCAGGTGTGACGCTAGAGTCAGACTCCTGTCTGGACCCGGGCATCCCTGTGAACGGCCATCGCCACGGCAGCGACTTTGGCATCAGATCCACAGTAACGTTCAGCTGTGACCCGGGGTACACACTAAGTGATGACGAGCCCCTCGTCTGTGAGAGGAACCACCAGTGGAACCACGCCTTGCCCAGCTGCGACGGTAGGTGGAACTCAGTGAGACAGTGCATCAGGAGGGTGTGCGGAGACAGTGCATACATCTAAGTAGCTCAGTGGTGTGTGTATTTCAGGGGGTTGTACCATATGACTGGCATGACTTCCCTCTGAAAAGTTGTATACCGTCATCGTATCATTCCTGATCACTTGAAGTTGTATCTACTAGATAGAACAACTGTCCTTCAACTTTATCTTCAAACGATCAAACAGAGAGAGCTTTGTTCTGCACCTGTGTTTCACATACGGTATTTATTGACACTGGCATGTGGGGCAATAGAGTCGCCACACATATCCTAGGATGTCGGACCGGGTTTTCTCCTGACATACGTCCAGGTGTCATACTTCCTGTCAATCTACACTGCGGGTCTTAGTTCCCTTGCACTGAATCTGTAGTGGAGCCTTCTCCTAAGAGTTCTCCTTCTGAGCACAAAGGCTCTCAGGAGACCTTCAGGGGCTTTTTATGGTAACAGCCACTCTTCTTGCCCTACACAAATCTTCTCTTGGGAATCTCAAGACAAATAACATTCCTGATTATTTTGTGTTATTGTAGTGCTCCACTTTATACTATGCAGTGTGTAGTTATAATAACAGTAGGTAAATATGTTCCTTGTAATCATTTGTAAAAAAAAAAACTTGGGGTGTTTTGCCTTTGGCCGTGAATGTAACTCCATGATAACGATGTTTCTATGGAAAATAGCATTCCAAGAAACATTGTTTCTATGGAAAACAGTGTTCCAAAACACATCGTTTTTATGGAAAAAGCAAAAATATGTCATTCACATCTTCAGTACTTTTCATAGACAAAAGTATTTCCTTTCAAACATGATGCATGCATTCATTAAACACCTTGACTTCTTTAAAATGAGCACCCAAAATAACAGGGTTTATGGTATCTTTCTGCTTAGCTGCAGTTCACTCAAAATCTTTGACCTTTGTCACCAAAGCACGAACCCACACAGGAACTGGCAAGGTGGCAGAGACCACAAAGTTCAGGTGGACAGCACAGAGCGGCTGGAGCCCTCTCAGGAAGTGTGGGAAGTGTGCGAACCAGCTGGAACCAGTGGAAATGCTGCACTCTGGGCAGGAATAGGTGGGGGTCGAGTTCGGGGTCTGTGGGGTCACAGGAGCAGGCTCAGAAGGAAGTGCAGCCGGACATGAGTCACTGGCCAAGCAACGCAGGGGTGAGCCCCCCAGGTAAAGGTGCTTTCTGCTAAGTTTCTGAATAAAGATGCGAAAGGGCTCCTTTTTTGTGCAGATGAGCTGAGGCATTTTTCTTTCCTGCTATTGGTTATAATGCTAATACATCAACTCTGTTTGCCTAGGGAATATGGTGTAAGCACCAAGGTAATTTAGACATTGTATTGACATCATTTTGCCACTTCCCAGTCTTAAGTGAGCTAAAAATTACTATTGCAGCAGGAAAGACTGTAAGAATTTAGACAGTTGCTAAAATGTGCATTCTTAATTCCTCTTCTATTTCACGACAATCACAGACAGTGGCAGAAATTACCTAGTGCTTTTTTCTTTCCTCTCATATATGAATCTGCAACGTGGACTATGGGTACCCAGCCCGGCATTTCCCCACAGATGAATTCTGTGTCCAACAGCTTCTTATCCAAGCAGATGAAAGAGGTGAAAACCTGTGAACAGTGGTTATGCCTAAATTTTTCTGGAAAGACATGTCTCATCATTTTCATTTTTTTACATTAAACTTTAAGTAAACTCTGAAATCAATATTTAACAATAAACTCTAAAATATTATATCGCTTTCATAAATATACAGATAACCATCATATAAGTGAATTTGCCTATAGAAAACACCATAGTTAATGGTAAACTAGTATAAAAAGTCCCTTAAAAGTCAAGAACAGGATAAACTCCTTGGTTTTAGAACTGTTGTGCACCATTGCTCAGAAGATCCTAACAAATGCAAAAATATATGAAAATGATATGAATTATAAATATTATAAAGAGAAGATAGCTGACTTTTAGCAATAATCAGTTCAGTAGGTGGCTGCATTCAGGATTACATGTCAATAGATTTCCGCATAGGATATAACTTATTTGAAATATAATAAAAACATGTAGGGTAAAAGAAAAACACAAAAAATTATCCAGGAATAATATATCTAGCAAGAAATATAAAGGCCTATATACATACATACATATATACACATATATACATACATATGCATTCATAGATATGTACATATGTGCATATATATGTATATGCCTTAACATTTCTATTTATATATTTAATTGCAAAATTCATGTGAAATTTATTAAATATATGTTTACAATTAAATATATAAATAAAAATGTAATATCATAGGTATTCTTTTGTATTCAGTTATGAACTTCATATACATATGCATTCCATATGAAATACATATGAAGAATACCTTAATAAATGGGAATGCATACTATGTTTTAGAAGAGAAGAACAGAATTTAAATGTACAAATTTTCTACAAGTTTTAAAGTCAATAAAATCTAATTAAAATAAATTGGGATTTTAATAGCAATTTACAAATATTTAAAAATTAATTTGGAAGAGAAATGCCCCAAATGGATAAGAAATATATTTTTAAGAATAATAAGGAAGGACTGTCTCATATATCAGCGCATATGAAAAACTAATGATAAACCAAACAATGTGGAATTGGTATGGAAATACACAAATATATTAGTGCAATAGCATAGGGATTCTAGTAACAGATCTTTGTCTGTACAGAAACTTAATTTATGATAAAATTATTCCATTTTGTGGAAAAGGAATATCCTATTAACACATAATGTTGCTCAAATTGGATACCTGATTTGGTTTTAAAATGTTTAAAAATGTATGCAAAATAAGTTACACATTGATTCAAGATATAAAGATTCAAAACTTAAAATTATGTGAAAATATAGAATATCTGTCAGACAACCATTTTTAAAAGATGTCTATATTTATTTATTTGTACAGGTATAAGTCTGTAGCTCAGTGCATTTCACACAGTAAACATGTACCTGTCAGCTCAAGACCATGTAGGTCACTAAATGAACTTTTCCAGGACTCCACACTTCCCTTTCACAGCCTCTCCCAGTCGCTGCCTCCCAGGGTTGAACCTTAATTGTCTGGCACTTGTGGTTATGTAAATAAATGAAATTATCCAGGGAGGTTACTCTTTGTCCAGCAACTTTCCTCGAACCTTAAGTTTGTGGGGTCCATGCATATTACGGCACTTAGCTGTGTTTCGCTGCTTCTCATCATCTAATATTATTGCACAAACATATCAACATTTTTTTTTCATTCTACTGTTTCCTGCCACTTCAGTTGTTCTGAGCACATTTTTGTATATTTATTGGACATTGATGTATCATCTCTTATAAAGCATCTGTTTCTTTACTTCCATTTCTATTGGGTCGCATGCCTTTATCTTACTGAATTATAGGTGTTGTGTAAATATTTAGCTACAGTTCCTTTGATCTATGCATTATAAATCTTTTATTCTGGAGTTGTTCTTCTCCTTCTCTTATTGGTATCTTCTTGATGAATAGAAGTTTTTAATTTTAAGATAGTCCCATGTTTCGCTGTTGTCATTTGTGCATGTTTCAGAAGGCTTGCCTCCACTCAGAGTAATGAAGATATTCTATGGTTTTCCACTAAAAACTTTAAACATTTTAACAGCTTTATCAAGGTATGTCTGAAGTGCAGTAAACTGCATATGTTGAATGTGAACAATTTGATGTGATTTGGGATACATATGTACATCTATGAAACCATCACCATGATCAGTAACTTGTTCATCACCCCTAAAAGTAAAAAGTTATGTTTATCTTTTAAATTTATACTTCAATCCACCTAAAAATGCGTGGTAAGGAATGACGTCGCGTCCAGATCCACTTGTTCTCCAATGTGGCTATTTGGATGAACTGGTGTCACTGGTATTTGAGATTCTATTTCTCCTCTCAACGCTCTGCTGACTTTTTCACAGAGGAAGTGGCCATACCTGTGAGCATCATATTTTGTCATTTGGTTTTGGGTTTTTTAAAAAAAATCTTAGTTTTTAAATCTTGGAAAAACTTCTAAAGAAATCCAAAAACAGCAAATGAAAAAACGTTGACCAATTTTGCTATATGCAAACTAAAAATTATTCTATTAAAAATGTAAAAAGGTAAAAGAAAGGGTCGAACAACCAGAAATACTTGCATTCTCCATGTGATATACACATGAAATAATCATATTCTGCAACTGGAAGAAAGGAGAAAAGCAACACTAATAAGCTAACAGATCTATGAGAAAAAGAGCTATGCTGATACATTTTATATCTCTCTATATATGTATATAAATATAGACATATAATGCTAATTATAAATATATATTTTTTATATTATATATTTGTATATTATATATTTATATATATTTATAACTTTAGTTATTAGTTATTACAATAACCCTAACCGAATAAACTTTAAAAAATATTCCAGTGCTGACTAGGAATCAGAAGAATGCAAGTAAATCATAACTTTGCTTTCCTGCCAGAGTGCAGTGACAGGATCTCAGCTCAGTACAACCTCCGCCTCCCAGGTTCAAGGGATTCTCCTGCCTCAGCCTCCCTAGTACTTGGGATTATAGGCACCTACCACCACACCCAGCTAATTTTTGTATTTTTTAGGAGAGACAGGGTTTTGCCATGTTGGCCAGAGTGGTCTGGAACGCCTGACCTCAGGTGATCTGCCTGCCTCGGCCTCCCAAAGTGCTGGGATTATAGGTATGAGCCACCGCGCCCAGCCTGATACACTCTTTTTGAAGGAAAAAATAAGAAATGATAGAAAAATGTATGTTGTGTATATGCATATACTGTATAGATATGTGTAATTGCAGGTACACACGGTGTTGCATAGAAATTGACTGAAAGTAGATATTCTAAAACTGTAATTCTCATGCTCACCTCTTCAGAGATAACTCGGCTGTAGCGTGGGTGCAGTGAGAGTTTTGATTTTGTACTCTACAGCTTTTGGTATTATTTGAATTTATATTAGTTTTATTTTTGTAATTAGAACTCTAGTAATGAAAAATAAATAAACTACATGTGTCTGTAGGATTCTTAGTGTCAGAAAGATGATAACTCCTGGCTACTTATAATTTTGTAAAACTCAAGGATGTCATACAGACTATGTAAATATTTGTCATATTTTTGGGTTCTATATTAAAAATATTTGCAATAAGAATGATAACCCTTAAAATAATCAAGTCTTCTTCTTGTGAAACTGAACTTGAATCGGTTTGATATTTTGTTAAATTACTCACCCTAAATTTGCAATAGAATAAGTTAATCGTATCCATAATTTTACCTGAATGTTTACATGCCATGGAAACGCATACGGCTTTCTTGGATGATACTGTGCCTTTTTAATAATTTATTTTTGTTAATTTGGGCTATAGACAAAAATAGAATTTTAAAATGGGATGTGTGTAAGCTGCTGTCTTTTTTATTTTCGTGTGGGGTAGATCTGTTGAACAAGTACCCACAAGGGACTTGTCAAGTTGTTTTACTCGCAGACTGTTTAGTCATAGCTGTAAGGATTGAAAAGTTGTAGCACTCTGAATATAACGTGATGGATGAAGGCAACTTTTCCATCATAGGACAGTCATTGAATTACCTAGGTTCTTGATCTGGTAATGAAAACTGACATACCCAAGTGAGAGACTTTGCCCGACTCATTTGAAATACGTAATTTTGATTTTAAGTGAGGTTTTTCTCAAAAGAAAACAACATGCTCACGTACCTGTGCATTCAAATATTATCCACAAATTATTCATTGAGCGTTGGTAACTTACTTTTCAAAATATTTCAGTACCTAACCAAGACTATTTGCTTTGCTTTTCTTTTTCTTTTTTTCTTTTTTTCCATTATACGTTAAGTTCTGGAATACACGTGCAGAACATGCAGGTTTGTTACATAGGTATACACATGCCATGGTGGTTTGCTGCACCCATCAACCTGTCATCTACATTAGGTATTTCTCCTAATGCTATCCCTCCCCTAGCCCTGCACTCCCTAAACAGGTCCCTGTGTGTGATGTTCCCCTTCCTGTGACCATGTGTTCTCATTGTTCAACTCCCACTTATGAGTGAGAACATAGTTTTTGGTTTTGTGTTCCTGTGTTCCATTAGTTTGCTGACAATGATGGTTTTGAGCTTCATCCGTGTCCCTGCAAAGGACATGAACTCATCCCATTTTATGGCTGCATAGTATTCCGTGGTATATATGTGCCACATTTTCTTTACCCACTGTATCATTGATGGGCATTTGGGTTGGTTCCAAGTCCTTGCTATTGTGAACAGGGCTGCAGTAAACATACGTGTGCATATGTCTTTATACTAAAATGATTTATAATCCTTTGGGTATATACCCAGTAATGAGATTGCTGGGTCAGATGGCATTTCTGGTTCTACGTCCTTGAGGAATCGCCACACTGTCTTCTGCAATGGTTGAACTAATTTACACTCCCATCAACAGGGTAAAAGTGTTCCTATTTCTCCACATCCTCTCCAGCATCTGTTGTTTCCTGACTTTTTAGTGATCACCATTCTAACTGGTGGTATCTCATTGTGGTTTGGATTTGCATTTCTCTAATGACCAGTGATGATGAACTTTTTTCTTACATTTGTTGGCTGCCTAAATGTTTTCTTTTAAGAAGTGTCTGTTCATATCCTTTGCCCACTTTCTGATGGGGTTGTTTTTTTTCTTGTAAATTTGTTTAAATTCCTTGTAGATTCTGGATATTAGCCCTTTGTCAGATTGATAGATTGAAAAATTTTTCTCCCATTGTTTAGGTTGCCTGTTCACTCTGATAATAGTTTCTTTTGCTGTGCAGGAGCTCTTTAGTTTAATTAGATCCCATTTGCAATTTTGGCTTTTGTTGCCATTGTTTTTTGCTGTTTTAGTCGTGAAGTCTTTGCCCATGCCTATGTCCTGAATTGTATTGCCTAGGTTTTCTTCTAGGGTTTTTATGGTTTTAGGTCTTATGTTTAAGTCTTTAATCCATCTTTAGTTAATTTTTGTATAACGTGTAAGGAAGGGATCCAGTTTTGGTTTTCTGCATGTGGCTAGCTAGTTTTCCCAACAACATCTATTAAATAGGGAATCCTTTCCCCATTGCTTGTTTTTATCAGTTTTGTCAAAGATCAGGTGGTTGTAGATATATGGTGGTATTTCAGAGGCCTCTGTTCTGTTCCACCTTGGTCTATACATCTGTTTTGGTACCAGTACCATGCTGTTTTGGTTACTGTAGCCCTATAGTATAGTTTGAAGTCAGGTAGCATGATGCCTCCAGCTTAGTTCTTTTTGCTTAGGATTGTCTTGGCTATACGGGCTCTTTTTTGGTTCCATATAAAATTTAAAGTAGTTTTTTCTAATTCTGTGAAGAAAGTCAATGGTAGTTGGATGGAGATAGTATTGAATCTCTAAATTACTTTGGGCAGTATGGCCATTTTCACAATACTGATTCTTCCTATCCATGAGCTGATTCTTCCTATCCAATCCAATACTGATTCTTCCTATCCAAAAACAAATGTTTTTCCATTTGTTTGTGTCTTCTCTTATTTTCTTGAGCAGTGGTTTGTAGTTCTCCTTGAAGAGGTCCTTCACACCCCTTCTAAGTTATTTTCCCAAACATTTTATTCTCTTTGTAGCAATTTTGAATGGGAATTCACTCATAATTTGGCTCTGTGTTTGTCTATTATTGATGTATAGGAATGCTTGTGATTTTTGCACATTGATTTTGTATCCTGAGACTTTGCTGAAGTTGCTTATCAGCTTAAGGAGATTTTGAGCTGAGAAAATGGGATTTTCTAAATATACAATCATGTCATCTGCAAACAGAGACAATTTGACTTCCTCTCTTCCTATTTGCATACCCTTTCTTTCTTCCTCTTGGCTGATTACCCTGGCCAGAACTTCCAATACTATGTTGAATAGGAGTTGTGAGAGAGGGCATCCTTGTCTTTTGCCAGTTTTCAAAGGGAATGCTTCCAGCTTTTGCCCATTCAGCATGATATTGGCTGTGGGTTTGTCATAACTAGCTATTTATTTTTGAGATACCATCCATCAATACCTAGTTTATGGAGAGTTTTTAGCATGAAAAAGTGTTGAATTTTATCAAAGGGCCTTTTCTGCATCTATTGAGATAATCATGTGGTTTTTGTCATTGGTTCTGTTTATGTGATGGATGACGTGTATTGATTTGTGTATGTTGAACCAGTCTTGCATCCCAGCGATGAATCTGACTTGATCAAGGTGGATAAGTTTTGTAATGTGCTGCTGAATTTGGTTTGCCAGTATTTTATTGAGGATTTTCACATTGGTGTTCATCAGGGATATTGGCCTGAAATTTTCTTTTTTGTTGTTGTGCCTCTGCCAGGTTTTGATATCAGGATGATGCTGGCCTCATAAAATGAGTTCGGGAGGAGTCTCTCTTTTTTTATTATTTGGAATAGTTTCAGAAGGAATGGTACCAACTCCTCTTTGTACTTCTGGTAGAATTTGGTTGTGAATCCACCTGGTCCTGGCTTCTTTTGGTTGATAGGCTGTTATTTACTGCCTCAATTTGAGAACTTGTTTTTGGTCTATTCCGGGATTTGACTTCTTTCTGGTTTAGCCAAGATTCTACTCTACCCAGCAGGTGACCTAGAAAATACAACTTCTCTATTGATGGTCTTGCTCTCTTCTTACCAACAACCAAACATATGCAATATTCAATCCCGTTCTTCATCCTTACGTATTACATTATTTAAATCATTCCCAACCTCCAAGACCAGATCACACTCAGTCTTGATTGCCCCAGGCTATGATAGCACTGACTTTCCTGACCTCAGTTTCTGTTAATATTCAGCTCCAGAAAGAAAGAGAGAAAAAGAGAGAGAGAGAGAATAACATGTATTTACAATTTATATCAAATGTATCTTAGATTTACATATTATACATACTCGATACAGTCTGTTCAGTGTGATTTTAAGCTCCCAGGGAGCAGTAACTGAGGAAAAATTCATGGAAAGTACAGCCCTCTAGCTGGGATTTCCGTTATGGGTAGGATTTCTCGAAGTAGCTAGCATGTGAACAGGCATCCCAGGAAAAGGAAATGAGCAAAATTATCAGGAGTTGATAGGTGCAGTACAGTCTAAGAATTCCTGGAGGTTTAGCAAAGTAGGGTCAATGGAAACTGAGTGGAGGATCAATAGGAGAGTGATTTAGAAGAAACAGAGTGGAAATAGACCAAAAATAGCCTATAGGTTTTGCAGTACAGGAATTGAGGTGCTATAGAGATGCCAGTTATATGGGTGGCATTTTCCATAGAAAATAAAAGTACACTCAGCTTATTCATTTTGTTTCTTTATTATCTACCGATATAAATGTATGTAAATTTGAGATTTCTACCTGTCAAAGGAATCAATAGCATGACTATAATTTGTGGCACTGGAACACATTTCAGAGTATAAAGAATTTATGGTAAAAATGTATTAATAAGCCAGGCGTGGTGGCTCATGCCTGTAATCCTAGCACATTGGGAGACTGAAGTAGGGAGATTGCTGGGGCCCAAGAGTTCGAGGCCAGCCTGGGCAACATAGTAAAATGTCATTTCCATCAAAAATATAAAAAAATAGCTGGGGGTGTTGGCGTGCCCCTGTAGTCCCAGCTGTTCAGGAGGCTGAGGCAGGGGGATTGCTTGAGCCCAGGAGGTCAAGGTTACAGTGAGCTAAGATCACCCCACTATACTGCAGCCTGGACAGTAGAGCAAGACTGTCTCCAAAAAAAAAAAGCTATTAATAAATCTACACATTTGGGGTGATGTTAGAGTTTGATATGAGAGTTTTAGTCAGTCATGTTTGATAGTTTTCATACAACCATAAGAATTGTTCTCGTTACTCGTTACCCTTTAAATCTTAAGCAATCTCTTAAACCCCATGGGTTTTTCTCGCAACAAAAGCTACATAAGTAGGATATTTAAACCTTTAAACATTCATAGCTCTCAGAAAAGAAAAAAAATAATTAATTATAATATTCTACATCAATGTGAAACACAATGAACTCAGCGTCTGTCCTGGGTCCATAGCATCAGTTCATTGTGTTTTTAATGTTATTCTTTCACACATTCAAATGTTAAAGAAATGAACATTGGGGTAAATTGTCCTTTAATTTTGTGAAAGACAAATGCAAAGAAAACTTTGAAATTTTTTTATTAAATAAGTATTTTTAAAAACTGTTTACTCTCTCCACAAGCATTTATTGGGAACCTGCTGTATTTGCAATCACACAGAAGTTTAAAATCTATCAGCATATCAAAAGGAAAGACATTTTTAAAAATCACACAATGAAGTAAGTGCTTTATTAGACACAAGAAAAGTGGTTGAGGATAAAGAAGTGGGAGAAAAAAAGTTCCAATTTGGGATATTGAAAGGTTGGAGGCAATTTTGGAGATACGTCTTTGAGAGGAAGGGACATGTTTCAATGTGAAGAAATGGTTATAAACTGAGGTGCAGAGAGAAAAAAAAGAGTACCGGAGGATTGAGGGGTGTGAATTAATCACTGAAGTTCGACGATGATCAAATGCCTTGAGTGCTGGTCTATGGACATAGTCAGAGATTCATGCTGCGGTGTCCGGCGATCCCACTGTGAGGACCAGGGTTTTTCTGAGAGTGAGGCGGGGGATGTGAATCAGGATTGGAATCTCTCCTGTGCAACTGGACTGCCCTAATTTACTCCCCTCCTTCCTACTGGGAGATTCTGCACAAGATTCCTCTGGGTAGAATGTTTCTATTATAAATACATATGTGAACAACATATTTATTCATAAAAGTATATTTAATATGTTTATTCATATAAATAAATATATGAATAAATTCAGTGACTTCTGTAGGGCCTGGAGAGTCTATGAATATTATTGAAGTGGAAAGTAATTCATTAAGTCTGGCTTCAAATAGAACTGTGTTTATGGTTTCAGGAGAAGAAGAAAATGATGGAAAAAGAGAGAAAAGATGGAAACAGATCAGGCCCAAGGCTGTGCTTTCACAGGTTGATCTCTTTGAGGAAGAGGCAGACATGCAGAGGCTAGGCGATTGATGAGACCAAAATGATCTGAGACACATCAGTTGAAGAAAGTCAAGGTGGAGAGTAGATAGAAGTGTCACTAGGAGGATACAGGAGTTTAGGAGAGAGAGATGACTCCAAGATGACATCCCGAGAAACCTAGCAAGCAGTTGGAAATTCAACACATTTGGAGAACGAGGTCAGTTTTTAACATGTACATGTGGAAGCTGTCAGGTTTCAAGTTACAGCTGGCATGGTGGAGGTGAATGTCACCATCCAGGGAGCTAGGTTTATAATCACCGGCTCCTCTTTTTCCCATCATCCTCTCTAACATGGAGATCACCGTTGCCTGTGAAATTGTCTGCGTGCTTCAACTGCCGCCTTCCTCCCATCCATAAACTTGTTGAATTCAATTTCTTAGTTCTAGTCAACAATAACTGACTCTGCAAACTTCCATTTATTAGAAGACTTTGGCAGGGTCAGGGGAAGTGATGGGGTGAAGGGGGTGGTGGGAAGTGCAGAATCCATCAGAGGGCTGTGTGCTTTGCCGTGAACATCAGCAGGAAGCCATAGGAATGAGTTGGCAGGGAAACCTCAGCAGACAACCTGTCTCAGGGCAGCCTGCTAACACGGGGTTGCTTCTGATCTTCTGTGTTTCCTCCAACCTTGTATCGCTTACTCCATAGTCACCATCCTGGGAGTGGACATTTGCCAGGATGTGCATTCATCACTTCGTTGATTCACCAGCATGTCCATCATACTCTAATCACCTAGACCTCCTTTGAGTTTAGAAAACAAGTTAATATTCTTGTTCTTGGAATAAATCAGACCTAGTTATCTGAATTTATTTATTTATTTATTTTGACAGAGTCTAGCTTTCTCACACAGGCTGGAGTGAGTGGCGCAATCTCGGCTCACTGCAAGCTCCACCTCCCGGGTTCACGCCATTCTCCTGCCTCAGCCTCCCGTGTAGCTGAGACTACAGGCGCCTGCCACCACGCCCGGCTAATTTTTTGTATTTTTTTTTAGTAGAGACGGGGTTTCACTGCATTAGCCAGGATGATCTCCATCTCCTGACCTCATGATCCACCCGCCTCAGCCTCCCAAAGTGCTGGGATTACAGGCGTGAGCCACTGCGCCCGCCCATTATCTGGATTTTTAAAACTAAGTTATTTGCCTTCCCCATTGGAATGTAAACATTGGAAAAACAGGGACTTAATCTGTCTTATTCATTGTTCTGTGCCCAGCAGCATCAAAGAGTGTTTGGAAAACAGTAGTATGTTTCTTAATAAGTAACTCTAAATGCAGGATTGGATGGATGAATGGATAAAAGCAGAGGACAAAAGACAGAACTTGAAAAACGGGTGGATGGGTCAGGCGCGGTGGCTCATGCCTGTAATCCCAGCACTTTGGGAGGCCGAGGCAGGGCAGGTAGATCACTTGAGGTCAGGAGTTCGAGACTAGCCTGGCCAACAGGGTGAAACCCCGTCTCTACTAAAAATACAAAAAATTAGTTGGCCGTGGTGGCACATGCCACCTACAGGGGAGGCTGAGGCAGGAGAATTGTTTGAACCCAGGAGGCAGAGGTTGCAGTGAGCCAAGATCTCATCACTGCATTCCAGCCTGAACAAAGAAGCAAGCCTCGGTCTCAAAAAAAAAAAAAAGAAAAGAAAAAAAGAAAAAAGAAAAAAGAAACAGTTGGATGCTTTACTTCAACTCAGTCGGGAAAATATCACAACATATGTCTCCTCTTTTGTTCTTCAATGATTTCTGCATATCTTAGTCCTCCTTCCAAAAGATTTCTGATGTAACATACCTGCATCCTTGATGTTGGGTGGGTTACATAAATAGTAAAGTAAAACTCAAGAAATTACAGCATTAAGGACAGCAACAGTAAAATTTTACTGTGTCTTTTACAGCTACTCAGAAAAGGATCCACCATGCATGAAGAAACAGATTAATGTAATTCAAATTATGGGCAGCTATATTTGTAGCTCTACTAAAGGAATGTAGGCATGTCTACATATGAATATAGCCATAACCTGTATAGACACTAAAATGTAATTCAGGTATTTCATTTTATTCTCTCCTCTCCTCACTTCAATTTTAGGTGAGAATACCAATTCAATTCTCCACACATCAAATTTCCTTTTCCTGAAAAATATTATAGGATTTGTGGACAGAATTACTTTTATGTAAAGTCTTCATGATATGTGAATTGGACTGCATTGTGTTTGCACCCATATAAATCTAAACGAGCCTGACAGCAGCTTTATCTCTAACTTTCTGTCTCACTTTGCACGTAATGACAGCGTGACGGGGCTGGTTAGTGATTTCCAGGTTCCATGAGATATGGTTGGAAAACATCAAAAAGAGGGCAGAGCGCATTCCCTCCCAGATTTTTCCCCAATAGATGATCAAGTAACTTTTCTTGATGATATGAAGACAGAGGATAAAATAAAGATTGATTGTTTTCATGCTGTTAAATGTAGTTGGATATGACTTAATTTTAACAGTTTATATTACATATGCAGATTTTGGGATACAGACCACTGACAAGTAGCTTTGGATATAAGATGTCTCCGTTTTACTTAAAATGTTTTAAATTTATTATGGTGAATGTTTTCATAAAAATCTGAGAAGTTATTGCATCAATTCACACGAATCCAATCACAGACCAGTGAAAAGTGACCAATCCAAAGCTTCTGAATTCAGGACTCCTCCGTCCTCTGCTGGTTTTCTTCCCACTACATGGTGCACTGGCTTCAGTTTCCTCTGTGGAAGCTTATGTCTACATTCACTGCACCGGTGATCTCACGTCGTTGTGGTCTCCCTTCTACCCCTTGCTCAACCCTCTTTCATGGACTCCAGACCTGTGCATCCAGTTGCAATGTCAACCATTCCACACACAAGCTCAGCAGACATAGAGCTTCAGTATCCAGAGCTGAATGCCTGCCTTACTCTCATAACCTCATTCTCTCAATGTCTCAAGTCTCCCCCTGTAGTTATTTCACACTCAGGTTAAGTCCTCACAATCAACCCCAGCTCCTCCTTTTTTTTAATCGTAATACCCACCTCCCATTCAGGAGAAAGTCCCACTGGCTCTGCCTTCAGGACACAGCCAGGTTCAGACCATGTCTTGTCATCTTGCTGCCAATGACCTGGTTCGGGGTCCTGATCGCCTTCCTCCCTCCACCCCTGTGGGTTCTCTCAGCACAGCCTCTGGAGCAGGGCCCTGCCACACCTGTGTGTTCTATCAGCACAGCCTCTGGAGCAGGGCTAAACCCTAGGTAGGTCATGAGGTTGCGTCCTTTTCTAGGTAGGGCCGTCCAGTGCCCCATCATGTCACTGAAAGAAACCTCCAACTCTTCTGAGGACCACCGGCCACAGAGGTGTCCTTTCTGTTCCCTACACCTGCAGCTCCACTGTAGCTTGAGCCCTGGTCCTAGCCACTTTCTCTCCCCAAATTCTTCCCCAGGTATTCAGTGTTTCCCTTGTCTCTCTCAAGTCCTTATCTATAGACCACTTCCTAAGTATGGCACCCCTGGCCACCCACAGCCTCGGACTATCCCATCCCTCTTTCTCGATTTTCTTCACAGTCATGTGTCATCTCCCAACATTGTACATCATCTGCCTTTTATGTTGTTATGGGTTTTATCCTGTCTTTTCCAACTAGAATGCATACTTTACAAGGGCAGATATTTTATGTCTCTTATTATTGATCATCCCTGATGCTGGGGACAGGGCCTGCTCCATAGCAGGTGCCAAATAACTATGTGTTGAGTAATTTCAAGTGGGATGTATAATGTCTTCTTTCACAGTGGAATGTGGAGTCACTGCAATCTGAAGATGCAAAAATTCCATGAGAAATTCTTAAAATATTCTAGAACTTATTTTAAAAATTTTCTCTTTTGCTGGTTTTTACATCACGCTTCCCATGAGGTTTACATATTAAAGGAGATGATTTGTTCCCTTAAGATGCATGGTTAGTGAGCATGATGAGGCTTGTCACATCTTTCGTAGATTATCTAATTCTTTTGTGAATATTATTTGTGGAAGAGGCTTTTATAAAACATAATTCAGAATGATCATACTAGTTGGAAGAAGTTACTCAGAATATCATTTACCTCATGATAGGTCATCCTACCTAGTTTACGAAAGGAAGTATAAATACATACATGCACAGAATGGGGACATGTTTAAAAAAAAAGCAAAAGAATCTTGTGAAATGCATAGTAAATTGTGACACTGAGTGATGTTTTGCTTGTGAGACACTATTGTGAGCTGCTTACATGTCTTCACTGATTTCATTCTTCAGCAAGCAGGAATGAGTTGTGATTTCTGCCCCCTTTTACATATAAGGCTATGGAAACACAGAGGAGTAGAGAACCTTGCACGTATAAGTGGATGTATTAGTCAGTGTGCTCCAGAGAAACAGAACCAAGATTTGTTGTGGGAATTGGCTCATGTGATTGAGAGGTCAAAAGTCCCACGATCTGCCCTCTGCAAGCTAGACACCTGGAAAAGCCAGTGGCATAATTAAGGCTGAGGCTGAAGACCTGGGAACCAGGGGAGCTGAAGGTGTATGTCCTGGGTCTGATGGTTCAAGAACCAGGAGCTCAGAAGTCAGGGTCAAGAGAAGATGGATGTCCCAGCTCAGGAAAAGATAAATTTTTTATTCACTCTGCCTTTCCTTCCTTCCTTCCTTCCTTCCTTCCTTCCTTCCTTCCTTCCTTCCTTCCTTCCTTCCTTCCTTCCTTCCTTCCTTTCTCTCTCCCTCTCTCTCTCTCTCTCTCT